>NC_003074.8:3363086-3668812 GCF_000001735.4 Arabidopsis thaliana
ACCTAAATTCACAAATATCCAGAGTAAAGAATAGACTTTAGCTTATTTCATCTTAAGTCATGCTTTTTGTCATATTGAACTAAGAGGTACGTCTATGGATAGAATAAGTAACAAAAATGCTACTAGCCTTAAATAATACGTACCTGGGAACCGGATGAAACGGGGTTTTATATCGGCCATCATTTGGAAAAGATCGTTTCTAAAACCATGTCCCTGCAATCAACCAAAAAGATCGAGTATTTGATAGAGTTCTTCTTCCAATATTTTCTCTATTAGCAATCTGTAATCTTCCATCTCAAGGCTCTACAGGGAATCAGAGAGAGCGAAAAAAGAACCTTGTGAGTATCCACTGGCATGGCCGAGACTTGGTCAATCCATATTGACCCTTTCTTGGTTGTTGTTAACTGAAGTCTTGCACTAGGATCGGTCGCTTTTGCCTCCAAAAGAACCTCTTTTTTAATCCATTTCGAAACATCAGAAGCAGAAGCTCTACATTGAAACAAATGAAAGCATACAATTGAAACTTTCACACACTGAAACAGCAAAATAAACATATTCAGACTTAACTGAAGAATCTGAAATTATTTCTCACATGATCTTTTCAGAAGCAAGAGTCCGTGATCCATTCGAGCTCGTCAACGACACAGACAAATCGATATCACCAGTCGAACGCACATAAAGAGCCACCTTGTACTTCTTTCCTTCTTCAATATTCTAACAGAAGATAGAAAATGAATAAACAGCTAAACCCATGCTCTTGACACCGAGGGAAACAAAAAACCGAGCTGTAAAGTGTTCACAATTTGACACTCACCATGCCCCAGTAACCAGGGTTATAAACTCCGACACCTCCCGATGGACAACCTTTGCTATCACAAAGCACATCCATTCTCAGTGCGATTTTATTCCGTTCAAAACATGATGAACGGTCTGTAGCTACATATATGGATGAATGATCACCAACAATGGACCATGGCCAAATATTAGAGGGTGTGTTTTGCCCACCAGCTTCAAACCCTGGAAACCAAAGTTTTTCCTTAAAAGTTACTACCACATTTTTTCTCATCATGTAAAGAAAGAAAATGAAGCCAAACAACGATTGATTCCCATGGATTTCAGTAGTAACAAGCTAAAAAAAACTAACCTCTGTTGCTAACAAGTTCGGCCCATAATCCACCGGCACCAGCATGGTTGATCTCCTATAATGAACATAGAGCATATAAAGTTTATGATTGATTTGAACACATTGCGTACATTGCAAAGATCTATTTGAGACCGTAACATTAACAAACCTCGAAGAAAATCCCAAATAGCGTTTCAGGAATGGGTCGTCCACCTCCATTAGAAGCATCTACTTGCAAAGTCACGGCTGGTTTTGGATCTTCTTGAGCATCAACAACACGAAGGCTTTGATACACAAAACAAGAGCCAAGGAGAAAAGAAAGCACACAAACACTTCTGAGCAACTTCCAAGACTCCATATCCATAATCACCACATCCAAATAAACCAAGAACCTACATATAAGAGACATTTGTAGAAACATTGAATCCAATTCAGTTCAAGCCGTTGGATAATTTTTAAAAAAGCCTCAAAAGAAAGTACCAGCTACAAAAAGAAACTTATCAGTTTGTCTAGACCAAAAGGAAGACAAACACATGAGAATATATAGGACCCATTACTGTTTTTCTTGTCCTCATTGGAACTGCAACAAGGCAGAGTCTTTCTCAATTTAAGATATGATGCCAAAGCTATAAAATAAGGCTATGATAGAAAATGACAAATCTTGTTGCAAATCAAGAGTGGCTTCAATCTCAACTCATAAAGTCAAAACCTTCAGACATTAAATCACAAATGGCTTCAAGAACTAAACCAGACAGATACAGAGAAACTAAAATTTCTCAAATTCAGAGGCAAAGGTGTGATCTTTTCAGAGAATCTCTCAAATCATGGTCATAAAGTATAGAGCTTTGATAAGCAAAGAATAAGAATCATGACATAAACAAGAGAATGCACAATGAAGAAACCCGAATTGGAATCAACAAGAAATAGAAACAAACCTCTGGAATCAAAGACAATGGATTGATGGAAACGAGACAAGAATTGGGTGAAGGAATCAGACAGAGGAGGAGTGGAGGTATAAGAATGTTTATTTGGATATTGCTTGCTTAGAGTATGAGACAAAAATCTTAAATATTGCTTTCACGTTTGATCGAATTGCTTGTTTCCGTGGAAGAAGTGGAAGTTGATTAGAAGCGACGACTACTGAACGAACCTCGTTCCACCTGTTCATCTATCGCTTATTTTCTCTTTTTCTTTTTTGGATAAAGATGTTTCTCCACTTTGGATAATGCTATTATTAATTCTTTGCTGAAATTTGGATAAGGATAATAATTTTTTCATACACCTACCATACCAAATCATTTGGTTGCATGTCTTCAACGGAATCGGAGGAACTGTTTTTTGTTTGGTTTGTTTTTTTAAGCAGAAGATCTCGGATTGAATCCACACTAATCTCCGGATCTTAATTTGGTTAGGAATTTTTTTATATACATGTGTGGTTAAATGCCTAAGTGGGTTAGGATAACCATAATGTCTCATTCTCTCATTTGAGAGATACTAATAAACATGCTATAATGATTGTGTTTGGTACATCTACATCTAAACTTCTATCTCAAAGGTTTTCTACATAATCTCAGCTTAAAATAATAAAATCCATGGAGATGTAGAAACACTAGTTAGTTCGACACCAGGGCTTCTAACCTATTGTTGTGTTTGCACATTAAACAGTGTCAAGAACATGTTGTCCTATGAGAAATAATCACGTCCAATTTCCTTCGAAGTTAACCACGAGAAATTAGCTATTTATGTTCGTTCTTCAATACCATATTTTTGTTCTTTCGAATTGATACGATATTTAACAAAATTTTGTTCTGTTAAGTTTATCTCTTTGAAAGGTATCAAAACCTTACTGGACCACGAATTCACCATTCAGAAAACAAATCTGGATTTGCAAAAAAAAAAAAAAGAAGGAAGTCTGCAAGTCTAGAACAATAATCACACGCATCTGTGACTTTAGATGCCCTTGTTCAGAGCAAGATCTGGAATAAGAAAAATCAACAGTTATGCTCTGTAGTGAGGATCTAGTTTTGAGCGAGATCCAAGAAAAAAAGAAATCAGCAGTCAGTAAAATCAAACAACAAACATGAAACATTTACACGCTCGTAGCATCTCAACAAAATCTCCACGACATCATCACGGTATTGCTTTGTCTACATTTGGGAAAGAGCAATGGCGTCATCACTTTTTCCAAAATTGTAGACAAAGAAGCACAGAGATGACGTGTTACTCTTCTTCTGCAGTCGCTAGCCCTCTAATCTAAAGTCTCTGCAAGTACTTGTGTTTACTTTATAGGATGCTTATCTAGGGTATACAATCTAGAAACCCTAGAAGAATCTAAAGTAAAGCCGCCGCTAAAGGAAGACAGAGACAATACCCGAAATAGAGTGTTGACCAAACATGGACTTAAGCCCAACTTGTTTAAAAAGCCCAATGTACAATGACACAATTCCTTTTTCTAAACATATTCGAGTTTCAACTTGTTTTAAAAGGCCTAGCCCAATACTAACTTATCTTGCTACGGAAGAATGTTAACTCGCCTCTATCTACGTAATCAAACTAGGGCTTTCTTATTCTGACGAACAAGATCTTAAAGGATGTCATCAGAAGCGGAGATCTATCGGAAAAAATTTAAACGAGCTGTCTGACAGGATCAGTGCCTTGCCTGACGATTTCTGTTGCATATACTGTGTCTAATCCCAACAAAAGATGCGGTGACCACCATGATTTTGTCGAAACGATGGCGTTTTCTCTGGACGATGTTGCCTAAACTCGAGTACACAGAAAGCAACGAAGGCGGAAAGAGTATTTGGGACTTGCTAGAAAAGTCATTGCAACTACACAAGGCACCTTCAGTAGAAAGCTTGCGTATCATGCTTGGTCCACAATGTCCTGTTGATGTAGATGTCGGAAAGTGGGTCTCGAATGCAGTTGACCGGTACGTTAGAGAGCTAACCCTAAGTCTTAGTTTTCTCTCAGATCCTGCCAGTAAGAGGCTTTACACCAGCAAAACGCTTGTGAAATTGAATCTTATGGGCAAGATTCTTGTTGATGTTCCTTCCGCGGCTTGCCTCCCGTCCCTTCAATCGCTGCTCCTTGTCAATGTGGTGTATAAAGACCAAGATTCTCATGTTAGGCTTTTATTGAGTTGCCCTGTTCTCAGATATTTGTTGGTGATCCGAAATAAGAGTGACAATGTGACAAGGTTCATTGATTCGCAATCACTTGAAAAAAATGGTTCTGGTAGGTCATTGGTTATAGATTCCCCGGGATTAAATTACCTTAGCATCATTGACTCTTTAGGAGGCAATTTCTCCATCCAGAATATGCCATGCCTTGAAAAGGCCATCGTTTCCCTCTGTGGTTTTTACCCGAATGACAAGTTTCTGACATCTTTCTCCTCTGTCAAGTATCTCTATTTGGCTCATATCAAGGTAATTAACCAACCATTTTGATACCCTTCTCTCGTAATATATCTTATTTTCTTCGTGATACTATCGCTGCGTTTAATTACTTATGTTGTGTTCTGCTTCGTTCAAGTGCAGGTTGCGAGTTGTAGCACCATTAACTTCTCTCGGCTCATAGAGTTTCAGTTGTATCCTTCTTCCTCAGAGTATTGGATGGAGCCACTTATGCTTTTGCTTCATAATGCTCCTAAACTAAAAGCTCTTCTAATTTTTCTCTTCTACTTTTTCTCCCTTCTCTCCTTCTCTTCTACTTTTTCTCCCTTCTCTCATACCTTTTTTTTTTAATTTTTTTTTTCTTTTTTTGGGTATCTTATTGAGATACTTCCAATGGAGATGCTATTAGGATCAACTCTGTAAATATCTCTCTTGAAACGTGTTTAATTAGAATTCTTCCTTCTCAGCCTTTTATTGATCATGTTCCACTTTCTTGGAACCAACCAAGTTCTGTACCGCGATGCGTGTTGTCTCACCTTGAGATCTTGGAGTGGAAACTCTTTGAAGGAAGGAGAGAAGAGAAACAACTTCTGGCTTACATCCTCGAAAACTCTGAAGTCTTTGAAGACGGTGGAAATCTCACTGATACCTTTCACGAATGTTGAAGAGAAAAAGAAGATAAGGGAAGAGTTAGAGTCTATGTATAGGGTTTCAGCATCATCGCAGCTTCTGCTCAATATGCGATATATGTAGAAATTGAAAAATGAGCACTATTCAGCCGGAAGAAGATCCACTACGTTCCTTGTAAAGATTCATCATATTATCATGTCTGGTCCAACCTCAAAATCCATTTCTTAGATGATAATAATATTCTTCTTGGAAGGACGGCTAGCTAGCTGCTTGATGGTAATTAATATTCTCCTTCTCTATCTCGCTAATTTGCTAGCTTACTAATTGTTTTCATGGTATTTTGCCAATTCTTCATTTTACGATTCTTATGATATGCAGACGATTGATGGTCTGTCTTTTCATAAATAGATGCACATCTTCTAAGCAAGCAAATATGTTTTGACTTTTGAGATAAAGAATATCAAATGACTTTGTTTTTGGTATCTTTACAAGGAATGGATCAATAATCAGAGAGTTAATAACTTTTTCATTGTTGTTAAACCAAAAGATGATGATATTAATGACTATTCTTTTTAATATGTTTTCAGTTTCATCAATTTTGAATATTCATATTATATCATTGAATGTTCTTGTCTTTGCTTGCAAGCGAAACCAAAACTGGGCCTTCAAATTTCTCTAAAAACATAATTATTTATTGACAATGACATGCTAACAGTATCACGCATTTCTATACTATGTTCTAACTACATAAAATAGACTATAGAAGAAAACTGAATAAAAGAAATATGTTAAGCCAAGTATACACGTTTTTATTGCCAAAGATTGTTGATGTTATTATGTTTCCAAAGTCCAAAATAACACACCGAGTCATCATAACTTATACACTGATCAACATTAGTAAATCATTCTTCTCTTTATCTTGATCAGTGTCTTAATCAAAGATTAGTAGTAGATTTTAGTTTATTAGAATACTTTCCATTTTGGAGTCTCACATCCAATTAAAAAAAGGCAATCAAAAGAAAGGATCAAACCAAACCAGTTGAAGTGGTTCAGGTTCACTTCATCGATTCTAAAGTGGACAACACGCGCCAAAAGTTATCGTCGGTCGAGTCTTGACATGATTGAAATCTCCCAAAAAACTATGTAATAAAATTGAAAAATAATAATCAGAACTCTCAAATAAAATGTAGATTTGGTAAAGTACTCTCATCATAAATTAAAGATTGAAAAAGCTGAGAGTACCCAAAAAAAAAAAAAAAAAAAAAGCTAAAGATCCACCTCGAACTTCTCTCCATCTTTCTCAATCATCATCTAATTCTCAGATTCCGTTTCCTTCTTCCTTTTTCCTCTTCCTCTTCAAGCCACAAAGACTCATAAAAATCCAACCTTTTTCTCATTTCCTCTGTTAAATTTTTCCTGAAAAGTTTATTCCTTTTTCTACAGATCGAATTTCGTAGTTCTCACCTCACTGAATCTGTTACTTTCTCTATAATCTAAATCTTCAAAAATGTTTCTGGTTTTGTGAAATCAACACTTAAAAACTCGAGCTTTTACCTCCTCTGTTTTTTCAAAGATAAAAATGAGAGAAGACGATTCAGACTGGTTCGCAAGATGGGAAGAAGAACTTCCATCACCAGAAGAGCTCATGCCAATATCACAATCTCTAATCTCACCCGATCTAGCTCTAGCCTTCGATATACGAACCCCAAATCACGGAAACGGAAACTCAAACCAACCTCATCATCATCATCATCACCAAACCACACCTCCTACACCGTCTCAGCTTCAGCTTCCATCTTCTCAAGCCAATTCCTCAGCCGAATTCGCTGCAGATTCAGCAGATCTAGGCTCCGGAGGAGCTGCCGGAGACGAACCAGCTCGGACTTTAAAACGACCTCGTCTTGTCTGGACACCGCAGCTGCATAAACGTTTCGTTGATGCTGTTGCGCATTTAGGGATTAAGAACGCAGTTCCTAAAACGATTATGCAGCTTATGAGTGTTGATGGTTTAACTAGAGAAAACGTTGCGAGTCATTTGCAAAAGTATAGACTTTATCTTAAGAGAATGCAAGGTTTGTCTTCTGGTGGTGGTGCTGGTTCAGATCCAGCTACTGATCGTCTTTTCGCTAGCTCTCCTGTTCCTGCTCACTTTCTTCATCCTAATCGTGTTCCCAGTTCTGATCATTTCATGCCGTCTTTTGTTCCTATTGCTACTCTTCAACAACAACAACAAATGGCTGCTGCTGCGGCCGCTGCTGCAGCAGCTAATCCTCATTTACAACCGCCTCAGTTCCACCGTCAAATCGCAGCTGCGCATTTTGGTTCACCGACTAATGGTGGATTCAGTTCACCGACGAGTAATGGACAGTTTGGATCACCGACTAGTAATGGATTTGGATCACCGACGACTAATGGGAAGTTTGATCCTTCGTTCTTGGCGGTGAGGCAAACGCAGCAGCAACCAATTCAGAGAATGTCTACACCATCATTGCATAGTCCAGTTAGTAATTACGTTGAGGATTTGGAATCTGCAAACGCTAATGGAGGGAGAACTGTCTTAACTTTATTCCCAACTCGAGACGATTAAAAAGTCATTATCTTTCCGGTAATACTTCATCAAGATTCTGATTGTTGACCCTTTTTGTATTTGTGAACCATAGCTTGCTTTGTTGATTTATGTCAGGTTACTAGATGTTCAAAATGTCTCTGCAGTCATCAAGAACATGAGTCAGCTGATCGTTCTTGTGCATCGGTTTTATCCGGTGGCGTTTACTCTGTGCAGTCTTATCAGTTTAACATTGATACAATCCAGCGTCAATGTGTGGTCAAGTTCTGTATCTGAAGCTCAAGCACCTTCAGGTCAAGGCTTGTATTAACCCTTGTAGCTTTCTTGTGTAAGATTAATGTAAAGATGAGTTTACTTTTGAACGTACATCCGTACGAACAAACTCAAGATTGGAAAAAAGAATGAAAAAAACAAAAACTTACTTCACAATGTTCTTTGCTTTCCCATTTTGTTGTAGATTTGTTCTTAAAGCTGAGTTTAGCTGAGTTTGGTTGTAGCCTTTTACACTGAAAGTATATTGGAATTGCTGAAACTGTTTATTCAGTCACCTTTTTAACTCCATATATTATAAGGTTTTGATTTACAAGAATCAATGATGCAATAGTACAATGTGAAAATGATCATGAAGGAGACCAATAAGCAAAAGAGACAAAGACAATGGGAAGGCAGAATCAGAATGAAGAGGATCTGATGCTCTTACATCCTTAATCATACCCCAACTTATTCACTACTACCAATTATAAATAAAGTCGCAATACTATATGGAATCATTGAAGGGACCAAACCCAAATAAAGTTATATAGACTTATTTTTAGCTTTTATAATGAACGTTTAAATAATTTAGGAGATGAGTGATTTAAAGCAATGGTGGTGGGTTCATAGCTGGCATGTCCTGATCTTGTCTCTCCCAAGTCTGACCCCATCCCTTTTTTTTCTTCCTTTACAAAAAAAAGAATGTAAATTAAAGTTTTATTTATTCTGAAATAGACTTTTTGTTGAACTCGTTAATCGTTATATCAACTCTCTTTTACGGTTATTCACGTAAAGAGTGTGTATTACGATTATTTAATCTTGTAATGACCAAATCAAAGTACAAATAATATATTAAATAATTTTATAACTCTTGATTGGTTCTTTTCCCATAAGTCTAATCTTAAATATTAAATCCAAAAACATTGTTGATTGCCAATCCAAATTTATCCCCAAGTCTCTAATCGAATCTTGTGATTTGAGACCATCGGTCAAAGAAGTGATTTATCAGGAATTTTGGGAAAGTGTCTTCGTCTCTACAAACTTAGAAAAGGACCCTTCATGCCTTCACCACCTCATGTTCTTCTTTTATGTAACGAAAAACAATCATTTTCCATTTTTTAAAATATAGTAGCATTTAAGAATCTAGTTCCAATTTCCTTTGACAATTTACTTCACCATAAGAGGAAAAGCTATCATCAAAGATTTGGTTTCTGTCTCGTCGTCTCTGAAGCTCATTCAAAGTTCGATAATAATATAATTCAGAGATATAAAAAAGTAGATGTCTTGTTTGTTATATAAGAAAGAAGTAGCCATTGTTCGGAACAGAACAGGGAGCTCCTAAAGGCTAATATCTATAGAATCTGCTTTTCATTACAGACATTGAAGTACTCAAACACTACTCTTGCTGTCAGGGATTACTTGCAGAAGGATACCTGCAGTGCAAATGACGAGTAAGCAAACACTAGATTTTGAGATAACCAATCAAATGGCGGATTAACAACAGTTTAGTATCAGCAAACCTGTAAAGATTTGTGTCTGAGCCGTTCAACGGCTGTGCATAGTTCATAACGGGTGAGTTTGGCCACGGTGTATATGAAGCCACGTTATGAGTAAAGGGACTCAAAGCAGGGTTAAGCGGATGCCCATAGTTTAGGTTGGCTTGATGACCTCTTGGCATATGCGGGAAAAACCCATCGTGAAACGGAATATGGATTGGCATTGGACTGAAGCTTTGGCCAGACGGCATAACCCTAACGTACCTACGAACAAGAAAAAGACCTTTAGATTTAAGAGTGAACACCAATTAGTTTTGTTGAATATCACCATTAAAGAGATTGAAAGGTTTACCTGTAGGCCGGATCCACGACATACCTGTCATAGCTCCTGTCATAATCCGGGTCATATCGATCTTTCTCTCTATCTCTGATAATGGCTACTCGAGAAGTCCGTCCAGAGTCTCGAGTAACAGCATCGACAGGACTATTATTAACCGCCACTTCAGTCTCATTCCGGTTTATACATGTGTTTCTCACTTCAAGAGAGGGAGGTCGTAGTGATGAAGAATCTTCAGAGTCGGAACTGCTAGGACTATTAAAGATCCGAGCGCGAGCTTTATCATACTCTTCCTTTCTCTCCTCAACACTTCTCAAAAGATTCTGCTGTACTCCTGATCCGCTACCCCCACAACCAGATCCTCTCTTGGGTCTAGGCTTGATAGCGATTTTGAAACCCTCGGGTCTACCATTCTCAGGTTGTTTCACAGGGATTTCGGATAAGCAGACATAAGGAAATCTACTTTCCGCTGTCTTCGTCACGAGGATTCTGTTATCGGATCCATCTCCTGCACCAGTACCATTGTCCAAAGCCATGGTTACTAGTCCATAATGCTGAGCAACTCGATGTGCAGCAAGACGCAGGTACGATGTTGGAAAAGGCGGGAATTCGAACTGAAGCTGCTCAGGGTTTTGAAAGAACTTCTGTATATCAAGCTCCATTCGCAAAACTAAAGAAACACACACCAACCAACAAAAAAAGAAGCAACCTTTTAAGCACCCATCAACCACATTTTAAGAGAATCTTTCCAGATACAGTAATTAAACTCTAACATGTTCATGAGGATTCAGATTGAGCTAAAAAGACAAGTGATTATGATTTGGGTCATAGAGCAATCAAGAGGATTGGTAATAGTCATGGATCTAATCAAACCCTAATTACCAAAACATTAACTATAATTGAACCAAACACAGGATCGAGAATTAGAGAAACTCATAATTGTCCCCCAATTCTATGAAACCCTAGAAAAGTACCAGGAAATGAAATGACCAAAATCAGATCAAACACAACAGAGAGAAAGCAAAATCGAATCGTGGGAAAGAGAGAAAATTGACTAACTGGTGAGACGATGACGAGGATTTTGAAGAGCCTCGACCAGAAAAGGATCCACCATAGCTTCCTTCTCGGTCATAGAAGCCATAAAGATGAAGAAAAGCCTCGTATCTCTCTCTCCTTCTCTGCTTTGTGTCTTATGAATCCTTTGTTCTTTGTTTCACCGGAGATTAGAAGAGAAAACACATCAAGGAAACAAAAAGGAGACAATTTCTGATGAGCATTTTCTGAGAGAGAAGAGAAGAGACGCGAAACGATGAGGGTGAAGGAGATGAAAAGACTTTCTCGACCTTTATCTCTCTCAAATCGCAATCAAGTGGGGAAGAGAATAATACGAAAGTTGCTTCCTTTCCTGTTTTTTTTTATTCATTCATTTTTCTCTGTGTTTTTTTCTTGAGTTAATTTGTCGGACTTTTTGAATATTTTATGTTAATACAGTGTGACATTTTTTAATCGAGAAGTGGGTTTTGTAAAGTTGATTTTGGTGGAATCATAAAAGTATAATGTTTGGTTGGTGTCACATTTCATTTTTCCATGGTGCATCGTTCTGAACAATTTTGTCAAACAAATATCAATGCACCGAAAAACAAAGTATCTTCTCCCCAAGTATAATTAGCGTAGGAAATGTTGCAGTGTAATCTTATCACTGAATTAGGAGCAGTTAATCTCGAACGTTACGTAATCTACTTAATGGATCTTAAATGCATGATATGGTCTAAACTTAAAGCTACTAATTCATGGCTATTCACTTTTTCAAGCGTGGTTTACTATGTTTTGTGGGTTGCGTGGTCAATTCTCTCTAATATTTTTACATTAGTAAATTTCCAAATGAAACACGTCTATAATCAATCCATTGGAATGCCTAAAAATCTAGTTGTTGTTATCTAGAGTTGACAGAAAAGAGAAATAAAATAAAATTTATTTGAAGGACATTTAATGTGAAGATATTTTGTTTGGATTTACTTCCTTATTAAGATGATATTGTTGGTCAAAATTAAACGTAGTTTCCATAAAAGTAAAAATACTCCAAAAACGGCTCCGTAGACAATCTTCACCACATCCTACATGGCCCTTACTGATTGGATACAACGATGGCTTTAACTCCACGCGCCAATGTCTTAAAACCTTCTCTTGCATAATAACGTGAATAGCCTTTGAACTTGTTCCTCTTCTCTCTTTTTTTGGTTTTCAATAACCTTAAACTTACCTCTCTCTCTCGAAAATGGCGATCTCACCGGTACTATTCATTGGTTTGATTTACCTCGCCGGCGGTGGCTCTCTTTTTCCGGGGGTGGAGGCAATATGGTTAACGGTTCCAGAATCAGGAGAGAGATGCGTCTACGAAGAGATCCAAGCCAACGTGGTCGTTGTCCTTGATTACATTTGCATCGACGATGCTTTCACTCAACTTGGTCCAACATTAGATGTTCGGGTTTGTACATCAACCATATATACTCCATTTTTTCTTCGTAAATTTCATGCATCCGGGAAAATTTCGTTACTGTGTGGTCAAACGTTATATATTTGAGATAGAAATAATTTGACTACGAGTTAAGATCACTCAAATTAGAGATCGAAAATCAACATTAAACTGCTGATAGATTTGTATAGGAAAAATCAATTAGTTAACCACAAAATTCACATGAACTTTTCTACCAAGAGATTTCGGATTAATAGATTGAGAAAATAAGGGTTAATTTGGTTTATAAGTTGTCTATAGTTGGAGTGAAAATATAGTATAAACTTGTGTGTGTTGATATATGCCTTGGTTAAAATGTATAGGTAACATCTCCATATGGGAAGGAACTGTACAAGATAGCAAACGTGACACACGGTCAGGCTGCGTTTACAACGAGCGAGAGTGGAACATTCTTAGCTTGTTTAGCAATGCATCACGACCAGTCACATCACTCAGTCAATAGCTCTGTTATCGTCAGTCTTGATTGGAAGATGGGTATCAGAGCCAAAGACTGGGATTCTGTTGCTAAAAAAGAAAAGATCGAGGCAAGTCCTTCATTTCCAATTCTAATATATGATTATAATAATCTAAAAAAACACATGTAATTGAATATATGGTTCCAGGGTGTGGAGCTTGAGATTCGAAGATCTACAGAATACGCAAGTGCTATTAGGGCCAACATACTCTATTTGAGAATCAGGTTATTAATAACTTTCATATCAATCTTACGTATATATGTGGAATACGCAAAAAAGGATTTAATTAAGATTCTCTTATAAAAAAATGGTGCAGGGAAGCATATATGAGGGAAATAAACGAGAAGACAAACACGAGGGTCAATCAGCTCGGCTTAATGTCTTTAGGAGTAGCTATTGTCGTTTCGATTAGTCAAGTTTTGTATCTCAAACGATACTTCCTCAAAAAGAAGCTTATTTAACTTCATTCTACAACATTATATTATTATATATTTTAGAAAAAAATTGCAGTCTTGTGGCTCTTTTGGGACTAACTTTACCAAATCAATAAAAAAACACATGCTTTTGTGCATCATATAGTATTTTTATCTACTGATCACAAGAAACTTCATAGAATCATATGGACCAAGAATAGCATAAGTATATACATGCATGGCAGTCTAATTTATCTATATATCAACGTTAAATCTTTTACAATTGAGACTTAATTGGTACACCATTTACAAAGTATTTTGCTAATGAATGTCAACGGCAAATGATCATGATTGACGTTATTAGGTCGTTTTGGGACATCAATGTCCAACGACAGCTTAGAAGTGGGATTCATAAATTCAAAACTGTTAACATAACTACTGTAATTTTCTTATTTGTACTCTCATTAGCTTTTGATAATATGACCAATAACGCCAATTCTCCGTGGCGGGGACGTAACGCGTATGTTTAGTTTGGTTGCCGAGAGGTTGAGATGCTAGTTATGGGTTTTGTATGAGTTTCGGGATGTATTATCTCACACAAAAAGTTTGTATCGTGGAAGTCCCTTGATCGAAGATTAACATTTCTAATAAAGTTTAGCGGTGTAGAACTGCCCACGCCTCTGTGTATACGATTTAAAAGGTATTGAATCTAAAATTTTGAGATTTTATTTTTTACTTTTTGTTTCAAACTAAAATATATATTAGTCATATTTTCTAATTAAGAATCTAATAAAGCTCAGCAGTCTAGACCCGTCCACGCGTCTATGTATACACAATTTAAAAGGTATTGAATCCAAAAATTTGAGATTTTATATTTTTTACTTTTTGTTTCAAACTAAAATTTATGTTTTTTTTTTTGGTAAGCCAAGGGAGACAATGTCTCCCAAGATTTATGTTAGTCATACTTTCTACGTGATTATCTAATAAATCTCGTTTATCTAAACCTGTCCACACGTTGACAACGGTTTATCATCAAATCTCCAAACCTCTAAAAACATTGGGGGTTCGGAGTTAAAAAAAAAGCAAGAAAAAAGAGAGATAGTGAGCGTAAGTGAAAACAGCCATGGAAGAGGTAAAGGGGAAAAGAACCATCAGTAACACTTGGAAACTTGTTACAAGGTCCCAAACTGACCCCTTTGAAGGAATGCCTCTGCATCTGAAAGAGAAGATTCTCATGAAATTGAAGGCCAAAATCATATCGACGTTCATCCTCCTTTCCAAGTCCTGGTCATCGATAGTCCTTAACAAAGATTTCACCAACATGTATTTGATAATAAAGTTCTTTGAATCTTTGAATCGACCACGTCTTCTTTTGGCAGTCGACGATCGAGAAATAAATATGCAGTTCTTCCACTCTTGCTCTCGAGAGGATCCATCTTCTGATCATCAAACGGTTGGCTGTTACCCTGATTCGTATCCGCGTATCTGGTATGACTTTTCTCCACCTGTTCGTGGCTTGATCTGCTGTCTAAACAATTCTACTAAAGTGGTAATTGGAAATCCTACTACTTGTCAATTTGAAACTTTACCGAGAGTCAGAACCAAAATATACCAAGAAATATTTCCCTTCTTTGGATACGATCATGTTAAGGATGAATACAAAGTCTTGTGCATGACGATATCGGATGAGTACTATAGTAGATCAGGAAATATTGTGTCCAAGGAGCATAAAGTTTTCACTCTAGGATGTAAACAGAAGAAATGGAGAATGATCGAATGTACGATTAATCATTATCTTACTCCTGGAACTCAAGGAATATTTAGCAATGGGGTTATCTATTACTTCGCTAGGGTCAATGATGATCAGTCGCTAATGTGCTTTGTTGTGGGGTCTGAAAAGTTTAGTGTCGTTGAGTTACCGAGGCCGGCCGTCGAAGTTCTAGCGAACTACGGCGAAAAGATAGCTGTAACGAATTTGTTATATGCTAGTAATGATAGACTTTTTGTATGGATTCTAGAAGATGCCAGCAAACAAGAATGGTCAAACTTTTGTGTCTTGGTTCCTTCTTGGGTAGATATATAGATTTCGACCATTCAGCTTCACGGGTATACTTGGAACCGGCGAGCTTATATTTACACCGGGCTTAAAGCGTGGCCCCTTCTATTTACTGTGTTACGATCTCAAGGAACACACAGCTAGAAAAATCTGCTTCAAAAGAATTGGTTATTATACTTCTTTGAAAGTCTTTTTGGATCATGTAGAGAATCCTATGGTTCTGCCAAAGATAAGGCAATCGGTTGGTGATGAGTTCTTTGGTGTTGCATGAACTAATCTCTCTTCTTTCTTTTCTTATTTTTCAAGTTTCAATTAAGTGGTCGGATATTATTTGTTTAAGACTAGTTCTTATTGGATTTGATGGTCACCCATTGGTTAGTCTTTTGATCAATGGATATTTATGTCTGTGGAATATTGTAATGCAATGTTTTTTTTCTCAACATCTTTGGAATGCAATGTTTATGACTTAACAAGAAAAATGTTTATGACTTGATTATAATAATCTCTGGTTTTGTGCGGAGCTTATACAGCTTCGGTTTTCTTCTTATTTGATTTCTTTTGGGGAGAACAAAGAGTTTTGTGTTTGGCTAGATGGATCTTTATCATCATTTTGGTCGCCTTTTGAATTTTATTTCATAAAGAAATCTTATGTATAAGAAAATAAAACTAATATCGATTCTGAAATAGCAAAAATACCTCAATATTTTCACTAAATCATAAAACGAACTACATTCATCATACAACACATTGTAACATTTCACCATTAATTTCTTAACCCAAGCAACAAGCCAATAAGTAGATAGTTTTTGTTTGACTAAACATACACACGTGTTCGGAGTTTGATGTACACGCGCTGACTGCGCGTGGATGTAATATAATCTTAATTCTTAAGTATATTCGTCGACGTTGCCTTGTTCCAAAGTTATAAACCGTGTGGAACCATCGAGAAGCGAAGCCAGAATAAATTTTCGAATCCTCCGACGATGACGGAATCAACATCCGTGGTTGCTCCTCCGCCGGAGATACCTAATCTGAACCCTAGCATGTTTTCTGAGTCCGATTTGTTTTCTATTCCGCCGCTAGATCCTCTTTTCCTATCTGATTCTGATCCGATTTCAATGGATGCGCCAATCTCCGATCTCGACTTCTTACTCGACGATGAGAACGGAGATTTCGCTGATTTTGATTTCTCGTTTGATAATTCTGATGATTTCTTCGATTTCGATTTATCGGAGCCCGCGGTGGTGATCCCTGAGGAGATCGGTAACAATCGTTCGAATTTGGACTCATCGGAAAACAGAAGCGGCGATGGAGGTTTAGAAGGAAGATCTGAGTCTGTTCATTCACAGGTTTCATCTCAAGGCTCCAAGACTTTTGTGTCCGACACCGTTGACGCATCATCCTCCCCTGAATCAAGCAATCACCAGAAATCTTCTGTTAGCAAGAGGAAGAAGGAAAATGGAGACTCCAGTGGCGAATTAAGGAGCTGCAAGTACCAAAAGTCCGATGATAAATCAGTCGCTACGAACAACGAAGGTGATGATGACGACGACAAGAGGAAGTTGATAAGGCAGATTAGGAACCGTGAAAGTGCTCAGCTTTCGAGGTTGAGGAAGAAGCAACAAACTGAGGAGCTTGAAAGAAAAGTGAAGAGTATGAATGCTACCATTGCTGAATTGAATGGTAAGATTGCTTATGTTATGGCTGAGAATGTCGCTTTAAGGCAACAAATGGCTGTTGCTTCTGGTGCTCCTCCTATGAATCCTTATATGGCTGCCCCGCCTTTACCGTATCAATGGATGCCGTATCCGCCGTATCCTGTTAGGGGATATGGATCACAGACACCTTTGGTTCCCATTCCTAAGTTAAATCCTAAGCCTGTCTCGAGTTGTAGACCGAAGAAGGCAGAGAGTAAGAAGAATGAGGGTAAAAGTAAGCTCAAGAAGGTTGCTAGTATTAGTTTTATTGGAATTCTCTTCTTTGTCTTCTTGTTTGGTACATTGGTTCCTTTTATGAATGTAAATTTTGGAGGAGAACGTGGAAGCTTTGGCGGTTTGTCTAAATATGATGGCCACCGGTATTACGATGAACATAAGGGGAGGGTTTTAATGGTCGGCGATGGTTCTGATGTTAGAAGAAATAGTGGAATTTCTGAAGGAAATATCCATTCTAGTAGGATTAGTCATGGTGAGAGAGATAGTTGTGGAGGAGTAGATTATAATGCTCATCCGAAAGTAGAAGGACGACCAAGTTCGTTGAGCAATGCCAGTGATCCTCTCTTTGCTTCTCTCTATGTCCCAAGAAACGATGGGCTTGTGAAGATCGATGGGAACTTGATAATTCACTCTGTTTTGGCGAGCGAGAAAGCAAGGGGTTTAGGAAAGAAGAATATCACTGAAACAGTAAAAACTAAAGAACCGGATTTGACCATTCCTGGTGCACTGTCTTCTGCATTAGCTGTTCCGGGGGTAAGAGGAAATGCAGCAATGCTTCCGCATTCAACAGCTCTCTCTTCTGAAGGGAAAAGACTTCACCAATGGTTTCATGAAGGTGGCTCAGGTAATTCTTGTTCTCTATGTAGTTTCTACTAAATGGAGTGATCTGGATTTTCAACTCTACATTGCATTCTCTTGCAGGGCCACTAATGGATTACAGCATGTGCACCGAGGTTTTCCAGTTTGATATTGCTCCTGGTGCTATAGTCCCGTCATCAGTCTCCAGCATTTCTGCGGAGCATCTCCAAAATGTCACTACCCACGGCAAGAGAATGAAGAACAGGAGAATCCTTGAGGGACTTCCTGTTTCACTTGTGGCGTCAGAGCTCAATATCACCGGAACCCAGCCAAACAAAGACGCTCAAAATAAGACCTTTAATGGAAACACTAACAAACCCACATCATCATCCTCCATGGTTGTCTCAGTGTTACTTGATCCAAGAGAGGTCGTTGACTCTGAAACCGACAGAGTGGTTCCCCCAAACCCAAAATCACTTTCCCGGATCTTTGTGGTGGTGCTTCTTGACAGTGTCAAGTACGTTACCTACTCATGCGTTCTTCCTCGATCGGGTCTCCATCTCGTAGCCACCTGATTTGAGCTACTCAGATCTTGACCTTAAGTAGGCGAACATTGACTTGTTTATACATACAGACCTTGTTGACTTTTTTTCCCTGTGTTGTATAACTCTTATGTTCTAAGGTTTTGGATTTTAATTTTGAGATAAGCATAAAGTGGAATCCTTGTTTTAAAGGCATTTCCAATAGCTTTAGGCTGTATAATACATCCGATGGTTGCAGAACTTTTCTAATTTAGAAGATATAATATACAAAAGAAGCTCTTAGAGCATATATATTCAATTGGGACTTAAGTAGAAGGCTGCACCCTTTTGTGCAGCATCATTCTATAACAACTCTTCCGGTTCTGTATCTAGTTTCCATATGAATTCATTTTATACATTTAAAAGTTTTGAGTACTCTGTCGATACAGTTTACTAGACATGTTAATGTCGTTATTCATGAAGCCAGGCCACTATCAGCATGAGAAGGACAATCCATGGCATAGCTGGTAAAACCTCAATCGCTGCTGCCAAACACAGAAAGAAGAAGGCATTTGATTAGAATTGGGAGTCTATGATTTGATATATCTTTGCTAAATTGGAAGACTTTAAGTAGCAACTTACATGAAGAGGACTGCGGTTGAGGATGAGCAACTTCGTTTGCATGTGGTTCCCGTGGTTCCGTTATGGGTGGTTGAGCTGCATGGGCAAACACCACATGTGGTAGAGGGGCAGAGATTGGAACTATATGAGACTTGGCTGCAGAAATTGGGGCCGGTGAGTGCAGCTGATGATGTGGTGCCCCAGCAGAAGGAGCAGGCGCAGGTGTGGATGAAAACTGCACGCGTTTCTCCTTGAAATGTACTCTATTCCCTGGGTTGCAGGGTGGAGGTGCAGATGGAGCTCTCTTACGGCTTCTGTGAGGAGCAGGAGAGGCCACAGGTGAAACCTCGGGAGCCATTTTCGGGCTAAGATTGTGGTGGTGGTGGTGATGATGGTTGTGATGGTGATGGTGGTGGTGGTGATGGTGATGGTGATGGTGATGGTGATGCTTCGAATGGGGACTAGGTGAGGGTGATGGAGATTTGGTGCTACTATCACTGCTGTTTGGCAAGAAAGATGACAGACGAACTTGCTTGACCTTACCAAATATGGTATTATTCAGGCCAAGGTTTTTCGAGCGTGAACCTGTGATGGTATCAGTCAGTTGTTTCAACCTTGGGCTTGAATTTGAAGTCCCGACTCTTAGCAAAACTGATGAGTGAACAGTTGTCGGGGGAGACACGGTCGACCCTTCTGAGTTCGATAAGCTTACATACAAATTCTGCATTCAGGTAAAATCCATGTTTCAGAACAATCTAACTCAAGGCATTAACAGTTGCTAATGAATTCATAACTTCAACATGATTGAAAGATTTAGAAAATAATGTATTGTGATAGAAATGACAAACCTCGTATGGTGCGAGATTCAGCCCATTTTTGAGTTGACTAGCAAGGGTATTGAAGTTTATCTGTATCTGGTGAATAGAGTAGTTTAGGGTAAAGTTGAAAACAATCTTGAATTTCTGCAGAGGGAAAGCACTTTGTGGTGGAATCACAGTGATTCCTCCTGGAAATTTTAGCACTTCAAAAAGGAAGGTTTCCCCAAACAAGGATTTTGTAAGCTGGAGAGTAGATTGATTTATGAGCACCGATTCAAACATCTCTTTGATAGAACTCAGGGACAGAGGTAAGATTTCTCGGTATCCAGTATCAGGGTCAATTCCAAACACAACCTTTGTTATGTTCAATTCATCTGACGGCTCAACAGCCAGGATAGTTACCTATTGTTTCATTAGAGCCAAGTTAGATCAGAAGAGAAACGAGATGACAAAACGAATCAGAAACAATAATTTAAAAGTTAAGAAAAAGATGAAAACATCATACTTTGATGGAAATGTAGCTCATCTCTTGAAAGATGTCATTCTGAAGCTGCAATGTATTTTCATTAAGAAAAGAAGCCGATCTATTGATGCTAAAACTGGCCACTATAGCATGACCTGCATCAAAATGTGAGAAACAATTAACAAGGAACGAATATCCTAACAGTGATCGATAACCATATCCATGACCCTAAAACCTATAAATCAGAGTATTGATCATCCATTTTCCCTGAGTTAAAACTTGTAAGAAGATGTCTTCTCTTCACTACTCATGGAAAATTTACAGGTGTCTCAAGTGAAAGCCAAGACAGAGTCACTGAGATATGAACACGCATCACTACTAATAATGTCAAGTAACTATGATTCAGGATAGCTTTAAAAAGGTTCACAGATTTATTTCTCCTCAATAACATAATCTTCCTATCTAAAAACTTCAAAGAGGAAGCAGTTTTGACTCATCCCTGACCATTAAAGCACAAATCACAGTCAAAATCTCATTCCCAAAATAGCTTTCTAATTAGTAATAAGCAAAATTCAGGACATAGAAGATGAGAAACATAGACTCAAATCAATGTTAAAGCTATAGAGTAAATTCATTGTCCAAATAGGACCTCAGCAGCTAAAATAGCTTTTAGCAAAAATTGAAACTTTTGCACGAATTCAGAAAGAGGAGATTTACCTCTAAATCTGGGATCAAGATTCGAATCCTCACGATCCATAGGAAACGGAAGCAACAAAAACAAAGCCGAAAGAAACAAAGCGACTGATAAAAGCAGCACGAATAAACATTTGAACCCAACGAAGCTTGAGATCCATTTGCAACACCCACACCGAGCATTCCTCACCGTCGAATCGCCGGTAGCTTCGCCGCCGGCGACACGGAGACTCACATCATCCTCGGTTTTACCCATTGACAAAAGCAAACTAAGGTTTCAAGACATAGCAACAAAGAGAAACCCCACCTTCCTCAGCGGTGGGTACACCCATCATTAGCTTCCACAGCTCAACAAAAGCCCTAATTCACCAGATTGAGAACGTGATAGCTACCAAATTCGCAGAAAATGAAGAAATTTCACCTTCGAATATTTGAAATCGGAATCGAGGTTTTTGCTCTTTAATTCCTTACCCAAAACATGGCTTTGATATTTAAAACACACACACAAAAAAACGCAAAACGAAGAGAGTGAAGTGAATTTTTCCGATTTCAGATTATAAGAATGTTTTTTTTTTAATATATATAGAAAATGGCACAAAAATAAAAATAAGAAAGGGATTTGGTTTTTTGTAAGGGTTTTCTATTTACGCTCAACTGAATTTAATTTTCACATATATACTTTCTTAACTTCACTATCATTTTCCTTAAGATTTATCTTAATTATGATCATTGCAAATTTTATACACCTTGGAAACTTTAAATAATATGGTTGGTCGTTTTGGGTAAGACCACCGACAGAAGAGTGCTCGAACTACCGTCACCGAATGGATAAATTCAAGAAAATTATCAAATTTTTAAGAAAATAATGAGAAAATATAATATCAAGGTTGATAAACAATATTTTTCATACATTAATAAGACTACAAAACCCTTTTGTACATGCCAATATATTGAAAAAAGCAACATTTTATCATGGAAAAATAAAATATCATCATATACTACGTACATGCACATGGATTGATTCAAAAGCTAGCATCTCAATGGAAAGGTGATGATCCATTATGGTTTGAGGCCAAACCAGAGGACCTGAACGGCCACAGATGCCACAATGGATTTTTCCGGCTATTATTTCGGTCTTGTGGAAGTTCTTTGCGGCAGACGGGGCAAGTATTACGCTGGACTAACCACGGGAGTATACATTCAGAATGGTAGATATGTTTACACGGCATTTTTCTTGCATCTGATCCGATTTCAAACTGGTCTTGGCAAACCGGACAATAGGGATCTAAACCGAGATGCTTCTGCCTGATTTTGATCTTTTGCAATGAGTTAATCGCGGCTAGTGATGCTGGAGGAGGACCACGACGGTCTTGTAGTGCTGGGAGCCGGTTAAACAACTCTTCAAAACTTAGTTGTTCTCCTATAACCGATCTTCTGTTGTTGCGACGGTTACGAGCTTCTTCGTAGGCTAATCCGAATAAATCAAAAGGGCTTAGTTCAACATTCTCATATAGCCTTTCAAGAAAGGTGTTACCACAGTAAATGCAAGCTCCTTCTCTTCTGCCTTCTCCTTGAAGATGGATTCCTCGTCTACAAGTATGACACCAATGTGTATTTTTCCGCCTAGTCGTAGTCATGGATCTGCAAAAAGGAAAAACGATTTTTTCTCGTCAAACCATTGTCAAGGACCTTTTAGAAAAAAGATTAAAATAACTCATCGTTTGTAACTCTACTGGTGACTAAGTAACATAAATTCCGGACGGAACAAGGCTTCAAGATCACAAGCCAACGAATTTCAAAGTTGGAAAATGAACTAAATTCGAAGAGATATTATGAGTTAAAAGTCCGAAACTGTTTTGTTATATTAATTTAAAATAGGTTTTACAATTTTAGATATATAAGCCCTAAACAACTTTCACAAATCCAAAATGGATACACTAGAAGCACAATTTGAAAGATACATAAAACACTGAACCCTTACAAACACATGACAAGAAATCGATTAAAAGGCCTTTAGATTCAAATCAAACGCAAATGACGTAGAAACAAATAGTCAAATACAAGTAGTGTTTAAGCTCCATAGCTTAATCTTTGACCCCGTGATCTTGCTTTTGCATAGTAGCTATTTTTGTAGAACCAAAATTATGCAGAAATTTTTACACTGAACCAAAACAAAAATATGCAGAAACAAGATCATGCATGGGTTTTAACATTAAACCAAAAAAAGATCATGAATGAGTCAAAGATTAAGCTATGGAGCATAAACGATAACATGTGATCGGTGGAAACAAAACGAATCATGCAAGTATGGCTTACCGGAGTTAAAATGGATTGATCCGACAAACTTGTGAATCTCCAAGTGCTGAAAGAATATTTAAAATAGAAGAAAAGGAAACTTTTGGAAGAAGAGAAGTCTTTAACGCAACTGAAAATAGAGTCGAGGATGATATCGACGACGAAACTTCAAAAGACAGCTTCAACAACGGGAACATGTGGCTGAAGCTTAACAAAAGAGTCAAAGCACGAAACTAACGAGAAATTTAATGAAAAAAATACAAAAATAATAATTTAATACTAGTACTAATTAAAAAATAGTGCTAAACATCTGTGGGACTATGAACAATGCTTTTTAAAACGACATAATTGCGACACCAAAAACGCGTTTATTTAGATTACCTTTCAAGTAATTCACGTGATAAATGTAATTATCCATAACTTTGAAAAATGAGTACCCCATTGTTGGTATCAGGACATGTGTAATGTGTTAATAATTTACTATTACAGTATGCTCTGAATGTAATGTTGATAACATAACTTTAAAAAAACGAATATCCCATCTTTATACTAGCTAGGCCATGTGACGTGTTTTTCATCAAGGGTCATTATGTCATATAGGACGACACATGTATAGTCTAGTTATTACTAATTTACTATTAACTAAATAATCATTCAGTTAATCATAAGCCTATATCTTTAGAATTAATATATATATTGACAAATTCAATATTTTACTTAAATAAAACAGATGAGTTATCAAGATAAATGATCAAAACTATTACCATTTTTTTTTATAACCTAAGTTTTTTAATGTCGACATAAATTTCTGGCTTTTTAAAATTCTAGGGTCTTCTTCTCTTGCCCTCTTTTAATTGGCTCAAGCTCTGTTTCTTTAAGTTTTCTCGGGAAAGTTCTTGTGGACTTTCTGCAGAAACTTTTGTCAGATTCTCAGGCGAATTTTATTTCCTGCAGAGAAACTTAAAAAAAAAAAAAACTACACAACTAGTACTATATTGATTCGTATTCAAAAACCTAAATTCAAATTTAATTAGGGTTTTGCAGATCGAGGAATTCGGATTCCGGAATCGATTTTCCCTCGCCGTTTCGTGATGGCGAAGATGAGACCATCTGTTTCGTTGGATACTTGGAGAGAGTATTTCCGGCGAGGAGATTCTGATATTTTTGGTATCATTGATCATGCGATTATGGTAGCTGCTGCAGATTGGCCAAAGGAGTTTAAATCCAGGAGTGATAGAATTGCTGAGCTTCTCTTCTCTTGTAAAGTGAGTCGCTGCATTGGTTGTGACCACCTTGAGCTCTCGATAGCTGGAGACGAAGCGGCGGTGGAGATAGTTGGAGTTGGCGGCGGCGGTGATAGGGGTGATTCTGGTGTTGCGACGGGTGAAGGTGAAGAGGCGTCTGTGAGTGTTGATGAGGTTATGAGGATCAGAGATATCTTGTCGAACAAAGACGATGAGGTTTTTAGTCTCTTTGCTTGGATTACATTAAAACTTGTGCTAATTCATTGGTTAAATTTGGAATCTTTGTGTTGATTGTTGAGTTTTTGGTTTCTGTCATCTTTTTTGCAGAAAGATTCTGTGTTACTCGAATCTCTGAGAAAGCTTGAGTCAATGTCTATGAGTGTGGACATTCTTAAGGTTTGTTTTTTTGGTGTTGTTTTGATATTGTATGATTTGGTGTAGTGGAAGTTGCTTATTCTGATGGAGCTTTTCGAGGCTGTGGAGTGATTTAAGTGTTTACGTTCTTGCAGGATACTGAAATTGGAAAGGCTGTTAATGGTCTGAGGAGACATAGTTCCGATAAGATTAGCAAACTTGCAAAGACTCTTTTCGCGTATGAGTTTCATCATTCTCATTGTGTGCTTAGTTTCATTTGTTCTCATACTCTCGCATCTGTGATGTGAATTAAACTTTGGCAAAATGTTCCAAAAAAATTGAACCTCCACGGTTTGATTTAGATGCAAACCAGTTGCCTTGTAGGATGTCTCAAATTGTAAAATGTCATTATAAAAGCCTTGGTTGATCATTAGGGAGCTGCTCTTGTGTTAGCTCAATACTTAGAACATTTTACTCTTCCTTACTTTCTGGCTCCCGAGTATAAAGATTGTGTTTTTATATATGGGATGCACAGAGAGTGGAAGAGGCTGGTGGACCAGTGGATGAACACCCCAGAGGAAATGGCTGGTAAATAGCTCTCTCCTCCTGTTCCGTAGTCAGTGCGAGCAGGTTTTGGTCTAGATTTATAGTAATTGGGTCTTGCAGGCACTGAAGGGACGCCAGAGTCTCTAAACCTTTCAGTAATTGATGAAGAAGAAGCCTTTCCTTCTCCTCCACATGATTTAGATATCTATGCACCTGAACCTAATGGGTTTGAACTTTCTCAGGTCTATTAACATTTTTCCCTCTCATCATATTTTATTTCTGGCATAGACGAAATGTTATCCTGACAAGTTTCCTCCCTCGTCCTTGTTTCATAATGTCTTGGGTCACTTGAAGATCTTAGATTGTTTGGACTGCGATGGAAGTGAGTTAGTATACTCTTTGGTACTCTGTTCTCTACTTGAAAGTTTTCCTATATTTTGACACTCATGGTGGCCACTGTTTTCAGATCCTCGTCACAGTGTGGAGTCCAAACATGAAAGAAAATCGCAAAGTAGTGCGGGGAGGAGACCCAAGGGAACAAATGATGCAAATGTGGTTGGGAGGTACTGCAATGATCAACAGACGAGGAGAGAAGAAGCTGATGTTAGACCTATGAAGCACTCAGCCACAGATGTTGTCGAGCCTAAAAGACAAACAAAGCAAAGTAGAGAACAAATGGTATCCGCAATCCAACGAAAACCAACTGCTGTTACTGAGCAAAAGCGGAAACTTGCTGGACCTCAACAAGATGTGAGTGTTTGAGTTAATAAAGCCGTGGTGTTTGATTATTAATCTGTTTTGTTTCTAATAGCAAGTGTTCTTGTCTTTGTTCAGAAACTCAAAGCTCTGGATCCAGACTCAAAGTTTGAGTTTGCAAAGCGGAAACTCCAAGAGAGCTACCACCAACATGAGAATGGTTAGTCAAATCGTCTTAAGAGATTTCAATATTTCCACTATTACAATACACCTAATTCTTAATGACCCATTTGTTTTTGAACAGCTAAGAGACAGAGGACGATACAAGTACTGGAAACTATCCCAAAGCAAAATAAAGTTCAGAAACCGCAACTCAAGAGACCCGCCACACGAAGATAGTCCATTTTTTCCTTCGGATGATCTATACAATTACTACGACCATTCAGAGGCGTTAATATACAACAAAAGTGCATTGACAGATCCAACATAAACTTCTTAGGATGCTCTATTCTTTTGTCCCAGTATTTATTGGTACTTCTGGTCCAGTGAATTCCCGGTTTGGTCCGGTTTTGTGACAATAGAACCTCATAATTGTGACAAGGGAAAATCCCTTTTTCACTTTCTTCATGTTTCATTATGAAAATAAAAAAGAAAATTATTAGGACAAAAGGGCTTCTCGTATTTGACCATCCCTAAACCTAACTTGCGAGGCAAGCAAACTTTTTAAATCTGTTTATACAAAGATTTTGTAATTTTTAATATCACTTATGAGGTGAAATATAACAGAGTGATAAATTCCTAGGGTTACGAGTTACCTTCCCTCATCCTCAATCTCGCGAATCCTCGTGATAGTTCCTCCCAATTCTCAAGGTACCTACTTCAATTTTCCTTGTTGTAAATTTTGTTTTCCTAGTGCTAGTTATCGATAAACCTGATGGGTTAAACGTTGAGCTGTTAAGAATTCTGGCCTAGATTTTGTACGTCGGGGATACAACCGAAAGTCTTTGATTGGAAATCGAAAAGCCCTAATTTTGTGGCCTTTATTGATAAACATAAGTGAGAGCATAGGTTTGGTAAAACAATGGTCTCTGTTTGCATTGCATAGAATTGAAATTTAGCTGCATATGTAGACATGATGAGTTGATGATTGATATTCCTGTATATTTTGGACTCGTACTTGTGCAGATAGATAAA
Organism: Arabidopsis thaliana; assembly: GCF_000001735.4. Classification (NCBI taxonomy): domain Eukaryota; kingdom Viridiplantae; phylum Streptophyta; class Magnoliopsida; order Brassicales; family Brassicaceae; genus Arabidopsis; species Arabidopsis thaliana. Next base: position 3,390,301 of record NC_003074.8, read on the forward strand.
GCAGAGATGGTGGATGAGATGATGATTTTCAAGAAGATGAGTGTCCTTCTAACTGAAAAGGATTTTGTTGATGCCATCGTATCTGTTTCTCTCAAGGACCTTACGAGATCACTCTTTGTCAGGTTCGAGGCCAAGGCTTGCCCTAAGTTTGACCTTATCCATAAGACTTCCGTCGAGACGGTTAGGTGCGTAGGGAAAACCTTTATGCATATGCTCTCTAAGGTTTCTAGAGAGTTTCCTCCCCGCAATCGAACTCATCCCGGTGGCCTCCTCTATCAGCGATTTGATCCTACTCACTTGTCTCTTGCTCGCCAACAAGTTGCTATATGCAAGGAAACTGATTCACAGTATCCGCATGAGATTGTGATTCACTGGACAAGTGCAAGCGCCTGAAAGTGGATGCTCTTGGTTACATGTTTACTATTGCAATGAGATGCGCCCCTAGTTTGGCTTATCTCGAAAAGTTCAGGCAGTACATGGCTCAGGCGAATGAGAAGAATCTGGAAGATGAGACTGCTGCTACTCTGACGAACAAGAAGCATGTCGCCCTCTTGGCTGAGGAAGACTGCACAGTCCTTTGCACCCCTCGCTTTGAGTTTCAAAATGTTGCCGACTTTGTTCTTCCAGAAACTTTGCGTTGGCTTGACGAGTTGGAGCTTCAAGCCAGCTTCAAGCTCCAAGCTAATCAACTGGACTCTGCAAAACTTGCCCGCACTCGCAAGAAGCACCACATGGTGTATTATTCTCGCTTATATATCAATCTGTTGAAGAATCAATGTCTCTCGGTTATTTTATTCTATATCTATCTAGTCTTTGATATTGTCGACATTTGTTTCTTCAGGTCCAATAACATGAAGAATCTCTCTAAAATTTAGTCTTGATTGAGCTAAAATATATAGTTATACTTCATGATACAATGCCTTGGAACTTCAAGTCCACGTCTTGTTGTTGTGACCCTCCAAAAGCATTCCCTAGAAACTTTGCAACAATAGATATGAATTCATCTGGTTTTTCCTCTTGAGGAAGATGACCACATTTCTTAATTACTTCGAACACTGATCCCGGTATGGCTCGTGCCAGCCTCTCTGCGTTCCATGCTGGCACAATACGGTCCGTATCTCCCGTCACAATCAGAACTATTAGAAACATGAAGATAGTATGATGTCATTGGTTCAGAGTTCAGACATACAATGCACAATATTTGGTTCCAATTTCTAATTCATTGTCAGAATCTTATAGAAAGAGATATTACCAGGGCATTTGATTTCTTGAAGCCTTTTAGACAATGGGAGTTTTTTCTCTGAGCCATTATTATCTGTTAGTGTAGCCACCGTGAATTCCACGAGAGCTTTGTCCCATCCCTTGGCTTTAAGAGGCTGTTTTTTTTGCAACAAATACAATCAAATTTCCTAAATTTTTAACATAACAATGCAGAAGAAATAAAGAAACCTGAGAAAACCCGAAAATCTCACCTTTGTATAACCCTGCACGACATGATCCGTCACTTGTTTTGAGTCATACCACGCGTTCCTAACAGCTGTTACTCCAAATTTATTGATTGCCATCCTCACCTGGTGAAAAAAACAACCACCTTAGAAACACATCAAGTGTTCTGGTCTAACAACATATAAAAAATGACATGACTGGTGAATGAAGCCAAGACAAAAAAAAGCGGTACCAGCATTACTCCAAGGAAGGATCTGAGGAAAGCTGCTAAAGCTTTCTTGTAGAGAGAACTCAGCATATTCGCCATTCCCGTTACCACTCTCAATACTGCTCTTATAACACCTTTGGTTAACTCAACTAGAGTCCCTAGAAAGTTGCTAGTGGGAGCTTCTTTGTCACGGTTCTCTCCAGCATCAGTTGTGGCCACAGGACGGGGAGCGAATATAGCTGGAGCGACGAGAATGAGAGCAGCAACACGCTCCGGGGCTTCAAAGTAAGCATCTAAAGCTACAGGGCAACCAGCAGAATGCCTACAACATATGAATTAACAATCTCAGCTTATGGTGGCACTTTAATAAGAAATGCAAAGTATATGGAACCTACTAGCTTACTTACCCCACAAGAATCGCCTTATCGGCAGCAAGAACATCGATGAAATACAACGTAGTGAGCACGGAATACACCATGGAGTAGGGATTCAATGGTTTTGCATCATTGGTAGCACCACTAAACGGGTGAAAAATCCGAGAAGTCAAACCAAATGCTGGTCTATCAAAGGCAAGAACTTTTGAACTAACGAGACGAGCTAATGGCTTCATAACTCTGTTCCAGGAGAACACAGAAGCGCCGAAACCGTGCAATAGAATCATCGGAAACTTGGTTTTTGGTGTTTCTTGAGCATGAGGGCTTGTGTTTGAAACATCATCAGAGAGTGTATGTGGATCTAACACTTTGTGGTGTATATGAACACCTTGAAACTCACAGAAACAACTGTCTGGATCAGCTAGGTTCATTGGATCCTGTTCTGTTTCAGCTTCCATCTCCTCTTTACTATGTGCTCCAGCATCTAAATATTCATGAAACAAGAAGATTACTCATATAAAATTAGATCTTTATGGGAGAAAAAGGAACAATTTGTGATACACAGAGAGATTACTCAAATCTAATTTCATCCAATTGGAACTATAAGCTCAAATGTTCCACAATTAGCAGAATACTAAATCTCATAGGTGAGTCAAGAAACCTCAATATGGTAGTTACCTAACACGAACAGAAAGATTCATCAATTGAAATCTGAATTCTAAGTAGAAAGAAAGGAACAATTTTTGTAAGAAACCTGGGAAGCCACCAGAGAGAGAAGGAGAAGAAGCAGCATTGGAGACGATGAGACGGCGAGAGGGTTGGCCGGAAATCTGACGAGACATCTGAAAATGGGTTCTAGAGGAATCTGAACTAAACTTGTCGCTGAGAGATAATGTTGAGAGAGTCTGCTTTGGTTGGTTCAAAAAGAAGATGCATGTGGTGTTTAAATTCATTGTTGCTTCCTACTAATCAGACAGAAGAATAACATCAACTACACAAAAGTTCTGACATTTTTGTTCTGTTTTTTCTAAATTAAACGGCAAGGTTAGATGATTCAACAGTGTTTTGTCTTTGTTTGTAAAACAAATTAAAAAAAAAAATGGTGATGAATTCCTGACTTCTCATTCTCAGTTCTCACCTACACAATCTATTGGACAAAAACTAAAGATCATTGGATGAACAAGAGGACCTAAACGTAAAAAGCCCACTCCATTCGTTGCCACTTGGCTTCTCAGTATTATGGGCCGCCAAGATTAAACTATTCCATGTTTTGGTATTACAATTTGAAAGTTTTATTTTTTTTACTGCTTATTACCAAACCGGTTCACAGTTTCACACATAATATCAACATGACTGGTTCATACACCTTTTACAGGATCACTTAACACAACACACACACACACACACACACTTGATCCCAGACTTGAATTGAATCTTGCTTGGTTGTGGAAAAAAGCCCAGGACTAGCCCAAACCAGATTATTTTGTTGTTATGAAACCAGATTGGTTGGTGGCAATAAAAGCCCAGGCCTAGCCCAAACCAGATTATTGTTGTTATGAATACCTTACCTTCTTTCTTTCTTTTTTGTCAAGTATCTTACCTTCTTTCTAGGGTTGTTATTATAACTTTGAGTCAATTGCCTTGCCGGAAAACAAAATTGGCGCTGTTTTCACCGTCTCCATGGCCAGTTCTAGCAAGGAAGTTAATTTATGTGGTTTGTTTTCAGTGGCTCTGAGCTACTATCTACTTGGCTGTTGATTTTATTTCTTTTCTTTTCCATTGATCTGCTCTTCTTTTAGGTAAGAGAAATCCGGAAGATGATGATTTGGAGACCAAACCGTTTCTCAAGAAACATAAGGACGAGGAGAAGAAAGTAACGTCGGATCACTCCACTTTTTTTTTTTAATACATACACCACTTATGTATGTATGTATGTGAATGTAACAGGAGGAGACACCGGAAGGACTTGCTGATAGCCTCCAGCACAAGTCTGATCAAGCTAATTTAATCTCTCTCAAGGTTTAATATTGTAATAAGTTTTATTATGTTCAAATTAAGCATCTTGTTCTCCAAAATCTGTTCCAACGGCTACTCGCTTAACAGGAGGAGGAAAGTACTGTGGAAGGACGTGATGACACTCCCGATTTTGTTGAGGTAGCTACCTCTCCTTATGCAATTTTGTTTTGTCCTTTTCGTCATGCTAACACAAACTTCTGCTTGGCTGTTAAATTCAGGAAGCTTCCGTGATAAAAAAATACGCTCTTTATGGGCCGTATCCCTCACCGAGCCCCATTATCACATATCGTCGCTTTCTTCAAAGATGTTGGAGAAGTTGTTCATGTTCGACTTGCTATAAAACGAGATGGTGGGCGTACTGGCTCTGGCTTTGTTGAGTTTGCTTCTCCCTATGAAACAAAAAAAGTGAGACCAGTTTTTTTTTTCTTTGAAAACTTGTGTATAGTTAGTTATATGTTTAAACGTATCCAAGGTTATTTTCTGACGTTTTTTTCACTCTAGGCACTGGAAAAGAAGGATGGAGAATGTTTGCTCGATCGCAAGATTTATCTTAAAGTGCCTAAGCTAAGCTCTTCATTGACTCTTCCTACGTAAGTAAACATGATTTTTCCACGTTTTGTAACTGATTGCTAGACTTTTTGATACAATATCACAGAAGACTAAGGCTTTTCATTTTTTGATTAATTAGGTATTGCATAGATCACCAGGTTTGGTAAGGGAACAAGACTTTTTTTTGAAGTTTTTTTGTATACATGTAGAGATCACTAGCGTTTTCCATTTTTCTAGGTACCAAGACTTCCTTCCACGACAAGAAGATGAGACACCTCCCGCCGATTTTGCTGAGGTACCACCCTACTGCCCTCATTATCTTCAAAACGCTCGAAATGTTTACTTATTTTCTGGGGCTGAATCTTGCTAGCTACTTTTTCCTTGTTTCCTGCTAACACACTTGTTCCTGTATAATGCACAGGAAGTTCTCTTTGTTGCCAATCTCTCCCCCCAAACTAAGATATTAGATATGTAAGTAGCACTCCCACTTTTCTTCTCTGAGCAAAGAAAAAGTAACTCTCCCATCACTCATATTTTACCCTCCACTTTTGCAGCTTCGGTTTCTGTCAAGATGTTGGAGAAGTTGTTAGTGTTCGACTTATTGCAAACCATGAGGACAAGCCTGTGGGCTGTGCCTTTGTTGAGTTTCTTTCTGCCAACGAAGCAAAGAAGGTGAGACTGGTTTTGTAGTCATGATGGACGATTTTAGTATTTTACTAGTCATTTTGAAAATTAGTGTATACAAACTTATGATGAAAAACATACTACTAGTTTTTTGAAAGCTGGATAGCTGATTAAATCTTTTTAATACTGTAGGTGCTGGAAAACAAGAATGGTGAATATTTTCATGGTCATAAGATCATTTTGATGAGAGGACATGGTGAAACTCCCGATTTCGCTGAGGTACCTCTTCTTGTTGTCTTCACAATATGTCAGGCTCAGCAGAAACCTTTAATAATAATAACAGAAATCTTGTGTTTTTTTTTTGTGCAACCTTAAGTCCTTTTCTTCTTTGCGTCGTGCTAACTCACTTGGCTGTTAAACGCAGGCTGTTGCCACAAGTAAAAAAAAGACGCTCTTTGTTGCCCATCTTACTCCCCAGACTATAATATCAGATATGTAAGTAGCACCTTAAGATTTCCTCTTTCGTTATTGGAGCAAGTTTCTCATGACTAATATTTTATCCTCCACTTTTTTACAGCATCGACTAATTGTTAACCACACTGGCAAGCATGTGGGCAAGGGATTTGTTGAGTTTGCTTCTGCTAAGGAAGCAGAGAATGTGAGAGTTGTTTTTCTAGTAATTGATGAAAAGTAATGTATACAAGTCGCAGTCATTTGATTAGTTAAACCGTTTATTTATACTCTAGGCGCTGGAAAAGAAGAAGGGTGAATATTTGCAGGATGGCGAGATTTTTCTTAAGGCGGCTAACATAGCTCCATTCCCTCCACCCAAGTAAATTAATTTTCCATGTTATGGAGATTTGTTGCTGTCAACTTATTGCCACCACAGAAGACTAACACTAATATTATATTTCTTAACTAGGTGGTGCGTAGATCACAAGGTTTGGTAAGGAATTTTCAACTATTTGCATCTTGAGGGTTTGTTATCAAGAGCACATTGGGTGAAGTTTTTGGTATACATGTAGAGATCACAAGGGTTGTTTAATGTTCCAGGTACGAAGACTACCTTGGACAAGAAAGAGATGAGGCAGCAGTGGAAGGACTTGCTGAAACTCCCTATTTTGTTGAGGTACGCGTGTTGTTATCATCTTCAAAATATGTCAGGCTCAGAGGGGAAATGCTCAAGTGTTTGATAACAAAACTGTTACCTCCTTAGAGCCATGCTAACACACTTGGCTGCTAAATACAGGAAGCAAGAAAAAAGACGCTTTTTGTTACCAATCTCCCTCCTAGAACTAGTATACAAAGGATGTAAGTAGCACCTTTAGTTTACTCTTTCGTTCTTGGAGCAAGTTTTTCATGACTGATGTTTTATCCTCTTCATGTTTACAGGTTGTATTTCTTCCAAGACTTTGAAGTTGTTCGTGTTCGACTTATTGTTGACCAATCGGGTAAGCATATGGGCTGTGGCTATTTTGAGTTTGCTTCTGCTAATGAAGCAGAGAAGGTGAGTAGTTTTTATAGCAATGATGAAAACTAGTGTATACTTACTTATATGATGAAATTGTTTTGATGAAATATTTTTATACTGTAGGCGCTGGAACAGAGGAATGGTAAAAGTTTGCGCTATCACAAAATCTTTCTTGAGCTGGCTGAGATAGCTCCATACCCTCTCCAACACATGTACATTGATTTTCCATGTTATTGCTCTAGTTTTGATGTCATAACAGAAGATTAACGTTATCATTTTTTGTTAATTAGGTACAAGCTTGCAGAGAAGCTTTGGTAAGGGATTTTTTAACTACTATTTTGCCTTTAAGAGATTTTTTGTTATCAAAGGCAAATTCGGTGAAGTTTTTCGTATAAATGGGGAGAGATCACAAGGGTTTTTGATACAATGCAGGTACGAAGACAACCTTCTACGAGAATCGAATCTGAAGCAACAGAAGGCAAAATCCAACGGATTCTGCGGTAAGAAGATTACCTTCTCTTACGGGGACGACTGCTAGAAGATGAAGAAGCTCTCTTTTTACGGGGATTAGTGTAGACACTGAAATTATTATCCATAGTAAACTGAAAATTCAAAAAGGGAGTACGGCTTACAGGTCGGTCTGATTTCGGTTTACCAAACCGGTTCACAGTTTCACACAGAATATCAACATTACTGGTTCATACACCTTTTACAGGATCATTCAACACAAGTACACAAAACATAGGCAAGAAGCTCTCCATTTATCATCATCCCCTCCACTGATCCTTCTTGTTCCGAACTTCCCTCATTGTATCAATTGGCGACTTGCAACCGAGTTTCTCCTGGAAAATAACAAAGTTAATCTCGATATACGACAAGAAAGTAAAGATCGATATCAACAGTGATAGCTGATAAAACCGAATCATGAATTGTTCAAGAAGATGAACCAAATGGAGTAATAACCTGTATCTCTGGCTTATCAACACGCATAAATGGATTTGTTTCGAGCTCTTCCTCCAGTGTTGAAGGGATTGTGGGAAGATCTGCTTGGCGCTGTTGACGGGCCCATGCTAACTTCTGTTGTATCTTCCCGTTGTTTGGTTCCACAGTTAGAGCAAATTCCAAGTTCTTAACGGTGTACTGAGAACCATAAGAAATGAATAGCGGATTATTCAGTTTATAGGCATCCATTTTTATGAGTTAAGAACTCAAAAGACATAATGAAGCTGTTGATTTTTTTACCTCATGGCCGCAGTAAACCTGTGTCGGTTTAGGTAATGCAGCCAGAGTCACACACAACGACTGATACATCTGCTCAGCTGTCCCTTCAAAAAACTTCCCACATCCAGCAACAAACTGTATAAAATCAAAGTAAACACAGCTTAATGTTTAACTCATAACTATCTCCATTTAGACATTTACAGAGATAAAAGATCTACGGAGAACATATAGGGTCCATGGTAGGGAAGAACAAGAGGATTCAGCTTAATGTTACCACTTACAAGTGTATCTCCGGTGAACACGGCTGGGTTTTCTCCTTCTTTTCCGTTCACATAATAACTAATGTGACCCTTGGTGTGACTGTAACAAGTAGATATATCAGAGGAATCAGCGATGACAAGAGAAAATGACTGAGTTAAACATCAAGTAGATTAGATGCATCTAAATTCATTGGAAAAAAAAAAAAAAAAAAAAACAAACCAAGGAGTGTGGAGAGCCAATATGTTAATATCCTGACCCAAAGTCAGCTTGTCACCATTATCAACCGCATCAGTGCAACCCTTCACCTTATCCAGAGAACCTCCATATACTTTGATATCAGGAACCAACTGCTTAATCTTCTCGTTTCCACCGGCATGATCCCTTTGATCATATCAAGCCACCAATCAAACAATGAGTGTTAAAATAAAAACGTCGCCTCAAATCCAAATTTCATCGAAGACAAAGGCAACCATCATATGGTACATATATAATAAATCTTGCATCTTCAAGAGGTGAAACATTAATGCAGAAAGTATCAGACTTTAACAAAGAATCAGACTCACGAAGATGAATCTCTAAGTCAGTTGAAACTGATAGTAGGAAAAAGCTAAACACTTGATCAGAAAACTGAGAGATTTAACAATAGACTTGTACTAATGTTAATGTCTAGGACCGGAATCTAGCATATGTCGATATCACTGAGTAATAAGAACCAACAGAGAATCTCGGAGATGAATCAAATAAGATAAGTTACCAGTGACATAGAGAGAAGTGAGGTTTACTTACCAGTGATGATGCGTAGTGAGTACGAACTTGATCTTAGCTTGGTGCTTCTCAGCCGATGCGATCACCTTCTCCGGATCAACTGGATCCACAACCGCCGCGTCTCCGGTGCTCTCATCGATTATCCTGTTTTTTTTTTACGAAGAAAGAATCCTAAACTGATGATGAACCGAGTCAGATTAAGAAGCAACGAAATTGAAGTAGGATATCAAAATGGCTCACAGATAAGAGTAGTTGTCTTGCAGACAAGGAACGTGGAAGATCTTCATCGTCTCCTTAGATCGATCGTCCTTCTCCTCCGGAACACTAGCTGTATCATCATCATCATTTATGTCTGGACTAGTGATTTATCTATTTCGGTTTACTCAAACCGGATCGAACCGAAACAAATCAGGATAAATTTTGCAGCCGGTCATCCGGTTCAATTGTAATTGTAACTGAACCGGAATCGGATAAAAAACATAAGCTTCGTTGAGAATTGTTTATTTTAGGTTTTGGGGGAGATTCGTTCTCGTACTGTGGATTGTTGTTGTTGGGATTATCTGGGAAGAGAAAAAGAAAATGGGGAAGCAGCCGGTGAAATTGAAGGCGGTGGTTTACGCACTTTCTCCGTTTCAGCAGAAGATCATGACCGGTCTCTGGAAGGATCTGCCGGAGAAGATCCACCACAAGGTCTCTGAGAATTGGATCAGCGCCACTCTTCTCGTTACCCCTGTCGTTGGAACCTACTGGTACTCTATCTCTCTTTCTATCTCTCTCATCAATCGATTGGTAAAGGAACCTTTGGATCGAGTTCCGATCTGGTTGATTGTTCTTCGATCTGTGTCATCGGTCTTGTGCGGCGCATATGGATATAGGGTTCTTCGTTTGTGTCATAGGAACAAATGAGAAATGATAGGATTTAAGTTAGTTTGAGATGAGTATTAAGTGGAGTGTAGTATATAGAGACTCTCAGCTAGAAAAAGTCTTCCAGGTATCAAATTAGTATTGTTGATGAACCACTCTGTGGAATTGCATTTCAAGATGTTGAGGATTTAAATGGCTTAGTCGTAATCATTAGCTGATTAGTGTGGTTCTATTAAAACTGTTGAGTTCTTGCTTGTGAAGCTATTAGTTACCTGATCGATCTAAACATTACGGGTGCTGCATATTATGGTCTAGTTTCTAGTCATCTTTTGTGCTTATTCTTTCAAATACACACAATGAATGCAGGTATGCTCAGTATTTCAAGGAACAGGAGAAGCTTGAGCACAGATTCTGAAGCATGAAGTCACTCCTTTTCTACAAGAACCTGACAGTTTGAAGTAATTTCTTTTGTTTCAAGCCTATAAATTTCACAAAAACTCTTGTGGGAATCTTCTGAGTCAGTTTTTCTGAAACTCTTTTGCTAAATAAATGTTTGGGTTTCATGACAATGACTCTTGTTGTTCATCTTTCTTGATATATGGTATGAAAATTGGATTGAATCGAGTAATATATTGATCCCTCAAAACAACTATTAGGCAAAATCAAACGCTGCCTATGTTCCCTTAAGACATCAACTACAAACAACTATTAGGCAAAATCAAACACTGCAAGTCTGCAACCACTCCTACAAGGTTTGTGATGAACAGAGTCGTTGGTTGGACTAGAAATGTTGTCCATTTCATCAAGTACAGTTCAGCGGAGTCATTCTCTTCGTCTAAGGCTTTTGAGGTAACTGTGAAGTTGGTGTCGATACCGGCTAGGACTTTAAGTAGACCTTGGAAGACTGCAAATTAGTGATTTATATAAAACTACACGATTTGCCGAAATTTATTTCACTTTTGTGACGCAAGATAAAATTAAGCAAAACATAATTTATTTCAAAACGATTAATATAAAATACCAAAATGTCACAAAAATCAAAAATAAATAAACACTCCCTCGACAATACTGATCACTTAACCGGTTTTAAAACCAACAAAAGGCAATCCTTTAGTTCTTTAAATAGTTTTAGATAGAACCGACGGAAACGGCAGCTTTGATGAGTAAACCAAAGAGAACAAAAGGGTTAGAGAAGAAAGGAGAATGGTCGCTCTCCAATTCGTAAACTTGGCTAGGTGGCCACCGTCTTATCATCGCGTCTTGCTGCTCCGGTTTCATGACCCGGTCGAGTAACGTCTTGATGTACACGCGCGGCACTTGCTCCTCTTGTCCTTTTTCTTTTTCCTCTTCTTCCAGTTTTGCTGTCGTTAACGCCAAAATTGGTGCTGGTCTCATCATTAATGCAGCCAAGGAACATTCCTTTACACCAACACAACAACAACAACAAAAAAAAGTATAAGAACAAGGAATTTGGATTTGATGAAATAGTTTGTAATATTTGATTTGATATGCATGTTTCCACTCCAATTCGATATGTAACATCCACACTACCATAATTCTACGTACATAGCAGACAAATTCACGAATATTTAACTTTAATAATGGAAGATTTTTGGATATATATATACCTGTATAATTGTTTAGTTAAAGTTATAAGAAAAAAACACACATATATAAAAATAAAAATAAAGGTTAGTTATGAACATTGCAAATTTTGTATTAAATGGTGATTTATTTTTATAAGGAGTTGGTCGAATTTTCCTACACTTAAACACATTAAATCTTTTGAGATTATATATGAAATGAAACAGTAGAGAAACCTGTTGAGGACTCATGTGGTAAAGTAGTTTTCGTCGGTATTCAGGTTTGATAATAGCACTGGTGGGAGGATTCTCCGGTCCTAGACCAAAACCAAGCTCGTAGACATCACCATGTTCTGATAGATCAGGCACTCCCTGTGACAAAGAAACATAACGTCACACACAAGTTAACTTGACTTTAAAGAAATGTGTATCATTACATCTTTCATATCTTCATCTGTCTGAAGCCCGTTTTTGAGCATCGAAGCTCCAATAAAAACAGCGAGACAGATCTTCTTAGGGAATCTCTGTATCGCACTCGTTAGGCTAAGCCCTCCTGCACTGTGACCCACAAGTATCACCTGATGAAAAAAACAGAACAGAGAAAAACAGAGTGAGTTTGCTTCAGATTCAAGAATCAATTCATTTGAGTTCTGAATTAGGTTTCACCTGTTCTTGTTCGGGGAAAGAGGAGAGGAAGTCGATGAGTGGTTGGTTGTATTGGTCGAAGGTAGTGAGTGAATCCACGGATGAAGAATCGATGCCGGAGGATTTGAGGTCGATGCAAGTGACGGTGAAGCCAGAGACTTCCATGAGACATTTGATCTTGTACCAGCACCATGATCCTAAGCTCATGCCATGTATTAGCACAAAGTGTGGTGGTTTTCTACTTGGTTTGAGTTCTAGGGTTTCTTCTTGATTCTCCTCCGCCATCGATTACGCCGGAGATTTGCCTGAGATTTTATTGGGGTTTTTCCACGGAATGCTCTGTGTGCCTTGTCACATTTGTCAAACGCATATATAGTGAAAAATATCTTTTGTTTCTTTCTCAGTTATGTGATTTTTTATAATATTAAAAAATAATTAGTAATTAATTTCTACTATTAAGACATGACCAGTATACTTAGGATAGAAATTTAACAAGGAATATATAGAATGTCTACTTGCGTATAATGTGTAGGATTTATTTCCAAAAAAAAGGATTTGTTAAGCTAAAAATGAGCAAAAGGAAACTATATAAATTTAATTCTCATTTGCTTATTCTATTATATAATTTACTAAATAAATCCTTTTTTAATTCTACCAAAAAAACAATCCTTTTTTTAATTGGTATAAAAATATTTTTGTCCAATATTAATCCGAACCACCCATAAGTTCAAAATTTATTTAGTAAAATATATAATAGAATAAGCAGTTAAAAATTAATTTGTTAAAAAAGATATTCCAAAAAAGAATAAACTTTATTACCATGAAATAGACATTGGTTCTTTGCACAATGCTATTTTTTTTTTCCGACATAAACACTTCCTTTTTGCAAATTCTGATTTTGATGCAGCCGTTACGATAATTGTATTTGTTAAACTAGCGTTGTTACGATAATTTAAAAGGAAATAAAGGTGAAGGAATTTTAGAGAGAAATATATATATATATATATATATATATATATATATATATATATATATAAAAATCAATTTATCGTTTTGGTTGTGGATCCGACTTTTGCATATGGTCACTGATTTATTGCATATTCATAGTTGGGGTAGTCAATGGGTAATAATTGTGTGTCTGACTATATGCTTATTATTTACTATTTACGTTTTATCCGCACTAATTAAGTTTCTATTCTCTATGTCATACCATTAAAATAATTTTTGATCGGAATGATCCAGTTTAAAAGTTCATAGTTATTTCAAGATCATACGATTACAAGACGGTAAGGAGGACAAATTATAAACGACTTTCAATCTAAACTAATAAAGAAAATCCATTTGATAGCGCGCTGGGTTCAATTTATAAAATGTTACTTAGATTCAGGTATGTCACGTGTGTTATCAAGACCCGTGCTAATGATTTGTTTTGTAATTTGATTAAAGTTATACTTATACTATAGCTAAAGTATTTTCCCGTCAGTTTTCTAACGCAGAGATAATCAATTTCATTGACCTATTTCATGCTCGTAACTCTAAAGAAAGAAAGACTACAAATCTTTCAATGAACAAGTTGGTTTTAGCTAAAGTTATGAACCATATGAATTTGCGCAAGGGAAAAAGTTCAAAACAAATGCAAATGGTTGTAATTCAAAGGTTATAGGTTTACCGTACACGTCAAAACTCAAAAACTATTGACTCAATTAATTAGTTGGTCATATGCAATTTTCACGTTCAATAATCCATTTGAAATTGAAAATATGCACCAATTATATCATAAACCTTGCTCGGAACCATTAAATTATAAATGGAAAGAGATTTGACTTTTGTGTAACTGTTTTTCTGTCTTTTTTTGTTTCTATCTCATTGTTAAAAGAAAAATTAAAGAATGATAGGAAAAAAAACATGAATAAGGTGCAAATAATTAAACACTGATTGAAAAGGCAAAAAAGGAGAAGTGTCACAAACAAAGATGAAGAAGATATCTCCTCCTCCTTTTCAGTGGGTAACGAAAGCGTCTTTTCTATTATTTTTTTCCCGTATCCCTAATTTTCGGTTTTTGTAACTCGATTTATTTTCTTCTCTATGCTCTAGTCTAGACAAACCAACGTGTGAATGAAAATGACATATGCTACATTGCTACATGACTTTGGATTAGTCCATATTTTGAGGGTTTTCTACACATTCATTTTTTTACCTCTAGCCACGATTAAAGTTTTAAAGAAAATCCAATCACAAAAAAAAAATAAAAAAAATTGAAAACAGTTTGTAAAAAAGATCATCATTCCACAATACATAGCTTTTGTTAACATTTTGTGAAAAGGAAAAAAATTGCAATAAGTGAGAGATGACATATGATATGGTCAGACGAGAGACATGTGCCTAAAGGAAAGCCTTTGCCAATTGTCAGTGTCTTTGTGGACAAATGGAATCAGATTCATTTTTTATTACGTGTAACGTTTTTGCCACTATATAATTTACTTTCGTCTCATAATTATTAACCAAAACTGTTCCAAGTTACTACTTCGTTTGACGAAAAAAGAAAAAAAAAGTTACTACTTCGTTCTGTTAGGAATGATCAATTTTTTAACAAATTGTGTCAACAGTAGAACAAGTATTTAAGTTTGGTAAGGAATAAAACTTAAAAACGACGACTAATGTTAATTAATTTGGATTGATCTTTCAGTTTCTTTAGGTTTAGACACCCCAACGTACATGATAACTATAAAAAACGTATATGGTACATGTTAACATATACATTATTTATTTTTATCAAACTGGTCTCGTAGTCGTAAGATCAGTCGAAACCCATCTTGAACACTCGACCATGCATGCAGAAATGATTTTACTGAATCAGTAGGCATAAATTAAATTTTGAATACACCAACTCCAATAGCGTGTGCACTAAATATGACATGCATATTGGGCTAGTGGAGAAATTAAAACCATTTCATTCAGTCTGAAAAGTTCTTCGTGAGTTAAGCTTATATATATATATATATATATATTCGTTTATAACCGTTCAATCATTGTGGATTCTCTATTAGCATTCAATAGTTGTTTTATATATGTAGCATAAAACGCTAATACGTGCACTTTCTAATTTTTTTTATTTATATAAGAATATAAAGTTTAAGAGATCTATTATCATTCAAATCAAAGAAAAAGAATGTGAAGGCTACCGTATATGTGTAACCTGATCCTGTCTCATTCTTTTTATTTTTGATAAAATCCTGTTTATTAATATGTTTTGGTCCTAAATCTTCATTTTTTTTATTGAACATGCCTAACTTTAACCAAAAAGAAAAGGAAGACAAGAAAAAATAAAAATCGTCAGCTTTGGAAATATGTGGTTGTGAGAAACGCAATTGGATAAAAAATGAATAAAGTCGATAATACACACGAACACTAAAGTCAAAGTGCATTATCTCTTTTTTGTTTTTTAGGGTTTTACTTTTTTTCTACAAGTAAATTTGAATCCAAAGAAGCGCCATTTTCTATGTCACTGTGCCTCACAAAATCTCTCCAACTTCCTCATCGTAACACGTACCCCTAATTTCAAAATCATCTTCATACTATTCCCCTGTAAGCTCTTAATCGACAGATCTTGGTTTCTCCTCTCAACAAAATCAAGTCCAGGTCAATAATCTTTCTCTCTCTCTCTCTCACTGAATTCAAGTATTCGGGGTCTCTGATTTAGGGTTTATAAATCTACTGTTTTGGTTCTCTGATTTAGGTTTTTTTTTCTTCTGTTTATATGTTAGATGGATTTAATCACAGAAACAGAATCAGAGAATGTTGATGATTCTTCCTTGTGGCTCCATAATTCTAAGTCATTAGCAGACATATTAACAGGTATAGATATCTACTTTTTGCTCATGTCCTGTCTTTAATTGGTTATTCTGTTCAAAACATAGACTGATAGACCTTCTCAGAGATAAATCAGAATGTTCAACAAATGCTAAGAATGATTGAAGATAGCAAACCCGAGTCAACGGAGAAATTTCTTTACTTATATCAGTCGCTTGGTGAAACTTACAACGACTTGAACCAGGAGCTCCTCAACGGCCTTCTCAAACTGCCATGTTCTCTTGTAACTTCAATGGGTGCATTGAGCACCTTTAAGCCTGATAAGTCTCCTGATTTGGAGTCAGGAGGAACCTCTTACTCATCTCTGAATCACCAAGTGGTCTCAACAACGAGTAGCGAAAAGTCGCAGAGCTTGAAACTAAATGATGAGGTTGAGAAGAAAGACTCTGCATTTTTGCTTGCTGATATGTTTTGTGCTGAGCTTGAAACTGCACGGAGAGAACTAGAAGCTAGAAACATAGCCATTGAAACTGAGAAAAGGTATGTGGTTGACTTAGAGAGTAAGCTATCAGATTCTGTTTACAAGATTGAGAAATTAGAAAGCGAGCTCGACGAGGTTAAAGAGTGTTTAGGTGTGTCAGAAGCAGAGGTTTCAAAGCTAATGGAAATGTTGAGTGAATGCAAGAACGAGAAATCGAAACTGCAGACCGATAATGCTGATGACTTGTTAGATAGCCTAAGAGCAGAGTTGAGATCAAGAGAAATCCAGATTGAGCAAATGGAGGAGTATTTGAACCAGGTTTTGTGTCTTAATGAAACTGAGATTAAATCTGAGTCAGAAACTGACAAGAATATTGTGGAAGAACTGAGAGCCAAAGTTGAAGTGTTGGAGAAACAAGTGGAGTTGCAGAGAAATGTGATAACAGAACGAGAGGAGGAGAAAAGAGAGGCTATAAGACAGCTCTGTTTCTCTCTGGATCATTACATGAACTGATATTTGGAGCTTGTAAGATCACTTTCAGACAAGAAAAAGGTATCCCTTGTTAAGTAATTTGTAGAAGAGATCATATGTTTTTGAATGATGCAAACTAATATCTGAATTCATCTTATAATCAAAACTAGTGCTGAGCTAAGATCTAAACACATGTTGCATCATCATCTTCTACATGTTTTTTCATTGAATGCTTTTATAATGCTGAGACTTTATAAAATGTATAACTGAGTTTAGTTTGGCATTGGCTAAACTTTAGGATTACACTTCGGTGAATGTATAACTGAGTGTCTTATTATCGTTGCAAAATTATTACAGAAGACTATTTAAATTTTAGTTTTTGATAACTTTCCTTTTCCACGAATCAAACCCAGCTTTCGTGATTCCTCAGTTATAATATTAACCGTAGTCGAATTTTCACTAAGTACAATGGAGAGGGGGTCTTTAAAGTTGTTCATGCCATCGCTAATAACGTGCCAAAACAATGCTCCTGCAGCTGGACCGCCTTTTTCAGCAGACTCGTAAATGGTGTCAAACGTTGCGTTGAACACTGCGTCTCTCTGAGCCTGAGTGTAGCCTGGTGTGTTCGTTGGTTTCCCGAATTCTCCTAGGATTAGAGGTTTTTTAAGAATGTTTTGTGCATCTTCAAGGTGACATTCGAGCCATTTTCTTAACAAGTTTAATCGAGATTTCTCATCCAAGTTTGGAAACCTGCAAAGTCGAAAAGTTTGGGATGATAACGAACATGTTGCAAAATTAATGATTTTAATAAGCTGATGTGTTCAAAAAAGAAAAAGTTAGTACGAAAATGTGAGTTTATCATTGTATCTACCATAAGTCGGGGTAAGAGTGAATCGATGCGAAATCAATGGCATCGAGTTTGTGATTAGCGATGAAATCAGTTCCAAGAACGTTGGCTGCAACCGGATTTAGAGATGTCTTTCTTTGAGGAGATGAGTCACCATAGAAGCCTTCAAGACCAGTAGAGAGGAGATGCTTTGAGTCAACAGATTTCACATAAAGAGCCATTTCATTCATCCAAGCCGTAAGGGTTTTTCCACTTGGATCTGCTCTGCATTGTGGTTCGTTCATAAGCTCCCAACCCATAATGGTTGGTTCATCTTTGTACTCAACTTTGGTAAATGTATTCACTCTGTTCACCATAGTCTACAACGAGAGAGAAAATTAAAAAGATCATAGGTTATATAATCAAAAAGATCATAGGTTCTAGTATTTGTACCTTGACGTGGTTCTTGTAGTACTGTTTAACAAGAGGGTTTGTGTAGAAATCGTCATCTGAAGATACGTTTTGGCCTGTGTTTTTAGCCCAATCAACGTATTGTTTCCTCCCTCCAAAGTCAGAATAGTTATTGACAAAGGTGATTATCATTTTTATACCGAGTCTTTTTGCTTCCGCTATCGCAAAATCCAAACCCTTTAATTTCCACCCGGAAAAATTTAAGAGTTAAGACAAACTAATTCATTATCAATATAAAACATACATTTTTGAGCTGTTTCTCTCTATATTAAAGACCTACTTACCTGAAAAGTTTTTTCATCGTAGACACCAGGGGCAATTTGGAGAGCGCGGTAGCCGCCATCGCGGAACCCCCAAGTGCGGACGATGGTCAAATCGTGAATGGTTGCATTTTGAAACACATAAGTGATCTTAAACCTTGTGGTCGAATCGGTGGCTTCGTACGCGAGCCAGTAGGCATTGAAGCCATTAGCGTAAAATGGTTTCCCATTGAGAATAAACTGGACGCCTTTTCTACTCACGAAGCCATCACTCGACGCAGATTTTACTCCTAGATCGCTAGAGTTTTGTGCGATCAGAATTGCTAAAAGCACGACAAAACACAAACACTTCATATCCTTTTCTACTTTGTTTTTGTTTTTGTGCTCTTATCGTTTTCATTTCAACGAATATATATATAGAAGGCATAAGTGCTTTCTTACAATTGCAATGCATGAACATTCTAAGTCGTGGATTTTCATAATTATACACGTGACATCCATAATATATAAGAAATAAATAAACAATAATTTTTACATATAGTTATTAAAATAAAACAATTATTATTACAACACATAAAAAGAACAATTAGAATTTATAGAATATCACCTTTTATGGTCTAGTTATTTTGTAATCTTTATTTGAAAACCGTTCATTGACTAACTTTCATTGTGGTCAACATGTTGATTATCTTCCTAATCAATACTGGCTAACCATATTTATTCTTCTAATGACCTTCTTTGGTTATTTCCCCTTGAAATCAGTCACCAAACTATATGATTTGTTTCCCTCGATGCCTCTCTAATTTCAAAATTCAGTGGTAGCTCAAATTATCTTCTTAATTTCAAAGAAAACACACAAACAAATAATGTTAATTATCTTGAACGCAAACACATTCAAATTAAATGTGAAAATGCAAAAGCAAACAATTAACTCTAATGCATACAACATACCTAAAAAAAGTAAATGCCAAACTACATCAACGTTAGACAATAGCGCTAAATATATATTTTAAGAGTTAAGACATCAGTTTCAATATTTCTAAACCCAAACAAAAAACCTAAATGCAAACGCAAAACATATAATATTTCTTCTTCTCTTCTCCAATCAAAATCCACAAAAGCAAAACAAACAAAAAAGCACAAATAGTTTCGAGAAAAACTAATTTGGAAGTGGTTAGAATTTTAAGATTGTTTATACGCTTTTTTTTTTTCATGATCTGGATTGTTTATACGTCAACAATAACAAAAATGAAATATGAGTTTTCCCTTTATGAAACTTCTAAACGTGAAGCTATTATCTGGTCCCCTCAATATAATTTTTGTAGGCCACTACGAGAACTTTACTTATCATAATGAGGCCCAATAAGGCCCACTGAAGACCTATATTGCTGCTGACTTGTTAGATAGCCTACGAGCAGAGTTGAGATCAAGAGACATCCAAATATAGTTTTGGAATGTATAAAAAGTTGGATATCATTTCAGTATATAATAGAATTTTATTTTTATTTTTTATCATTGCATTACATATTTTCAAATTATAAATGCTATAAAATATTAAATAAAGACTTTATTTAAATGTTAAATTTTGATTTTGCTGACTAAACTTTACTTTCTTGTGGTCTCACCAAGCAAACCCATCTTTCGTGCATGCTCACTTATAATATTAACCGTCGACGACTTGTCACTAAGTATAATGGAGGAGGGACCTGCAAAGTTGCTCATGCCTTCGCTAATAACCTCCCAAAACAATGCTCCCGCGGCCGAACCGCCTTTTTGCGCAGATGCGTAAATGATGTCATATGTTGTGGTGAACACGCCGTCTCTATTAGCCAGAGTGTAACGTGGTGTGTCCGATCCTAACCCAAATTCTGCTAGAATTACAGGTTTTTTAAGAATGTTCTGCGCATCTTCGATGTGGCCTTCAAGCCATCTTTTTATGAAGGCCAGTCGAGAGTTCTGATCCAACCTTTGAAACCTGTGCATAAATCCAAAAAGTTCAGTGGTTGTTGATTTGTAAACCCTAATAACATTTTTTATTTATAGAATCGATGTTAGAGTTTTTAGCTCTGACATATATACGATTAGGATAGATGAAAATAAGTAGTTTTACATACTGATATGGATAAAAAAAAAAAAAAACCAATTGCTACTTTTGCAAAAGAAAATCTAGGAAGATAAATCCCAAATGATAGCATGGGTGGATTATAAAAGCAAAATAAATGTTTTTCCTAGGCTGAGGTGTTCAACAAGGAACAAAAAAAGAGCAAGAAAAATATTTCTGAAAGATTGTTTGTCCTAAATGAATGTACATTATAAAACTTAGTGTGAATATGTCAGATTATCATTATATATAGATGGGCATTGTGTCATACCATAAGTCACTTCCACAGTGCATCGATGCGAAATCAATGGCATCGATATTGTGATTAGCTATGAAATCAGCTCCAACTGTGTTGGCTGAAACTGGATTTAGAGAATTCTTTCTTTCAGGAGATGAATCACCATAGAAACCTTCATGACCAGTAGAGAGGAGATGGTTTGGATCAACTGATTTTACAAAAGGAGCCATTTCATTAATCCAATCCATAAGGGTTTTTCCACTCTTATCCACACCGCATCGTGGCTCGTTCATAAGCTGCCAAGCCATAATGGCGGGTTCATCTTTGTATGCAACTTTAGTAAATGTATTCACTCTGTTTAACACAGTCTACAAATAGAGATAAAGATATCATGGGTTATATAAATTATGGTGTAAAATATATTTTTGTTACGAATCTTGAGAGATTAAAGAAGATATATATAAATTTTGGTTAATATGTATTTTTTTTTACCTTGACGTGGTTCTTGTAGAAATCTTTAATAACTGGGTTTCTGTAGAAATCGTCATTGGAAGATACCACTTCGCCTTTACTTCTAGCCCAATCCACGTATTGTTTTTTCCCTCCGTAGTCATCCCAATTATTGACAAGGAGGATTATCAATTTTATACCGATTCTTTTTGCTTCGGCTATCACAAAATCCAAACCCTTGAAAAAAAGAAGACAAACTAATTAACAAAAAGTAACATATATTTAGGTTGAAAAGGCTTCACACTTACCTGAAACGTTTGTTCATCGTAGGAACCAGGGGCTGTTTGGAGAGCGCGGTATATGGCGCCATCGCGGAACCCCCAGGTGCGGGCGATGGTCAAACCGAGACTAGTTGCGTTTTGAAACACATTAGTGATCTTAAATCTTGTGGTCGGATCGGTAGCTTCGTACGCGAGCCAGTAAGCATTGAAGCCATTAGCGTAAAATGGTTTCCCATTTAGAATAAATTGGACGCCATTTCTGCTCACGAACCCATCACTTGGCGCAGCTTCTACTCCTACATAGCTTTGTGCGATCACAATCGCTAAAAGCACGATAAAACACAAACACTTCATATTCTTTTCTACTTTCTTTTTGTTTTTGTGCTCTTATCGTTTTCCAACGAGTATATATATATAGAGGGCATACGTGCTTTCTTATAATTGCAATGCATGCATATAAACATTCACTAATTCGTGGATTTTCATAATTACACGCGTGACATCCATAGTAAATAAGAAATCATCAATGTACAATAATTCTTACATATAAGATCAAAATATTAACTAACAATAATACATTCTTTTATTATTATTATGATTTATTACCTACAATAAGAACAAATTATAATATATATTTGAGAGAATATCACCGTATCATTAATTTAATAGTAATATATAAGTTTTTTTTTTGTAATATTTAACTAGAAGTTGTTAATTATCTTCCTAATCAATATGAGCTTAGTAATTGGGCCTATTTGATCAAATTAAATAATAACAATAATAATTGGGCCTATATTTTTATTCTTGTAATCATTATCTTTGTTCTCTTCCCCTTGATATATGAATTAGCAAAGTAAGTAAAAATCATGTTGTTGCATATTGAGTCTGTATTTCTTCCGTTTTGTAAGAAATTTTTTGTTGGGCTTCTGTTTTAAAACTATGATTAAACTATTTACAAAATATAATTATGATATATTTTTAACAAAAATCTTTTGGATCTTAGATCCATAATCCTCTCGGAAAAGGACCAAATCCGGTTAATCAAATCCATTTTCCGTTGTCGATACTAAAACTCCGAATCTTGATAATTCTCCTATTTAGGTGATCAGTACACCAAAGTGTTGACACTTGACACCGTATCTCTCAATTATTTAATTATTTTAAACTAATAAAACGTAAAAATTAGCAAAGACTTGCTTGATTTCAAGAAAACCCATCACACTAATTAAATTCATCAGAACAAGAATATGTGAAAATAAATCACATTAGTTTGCACACACACAAACAATTCCAACCAACAAAAACCAAGCCCACTTGAGAGAGCATAATTAAGAAATCACCGATCATGTCCCTATACGATGGAAACTACCATGTCCTCGTCCCGCCGGGAAACAGCCATCGGCGAAGGCTGCTCAAGGAGTAGCGATTGTCTACAAGTGGGGCAAGAGGAACGTGAGAGCAACCAAGTATCGATGCACCTCACGTGGAAGCCATGGTTACATTTAGGTAAAACCCTAACTTTTTCTCCATCTTCGAAATCTCCCAGACAGATCAAACACTCCGTAGCTTTCATGTCTATGATTCCTGATCCGTACAGTCCCACGGGGATTTGTTTCAACGCCTGTTTCTTGAGACCCGTGGCAGCCGCTAAACGTCCCAAATTTGCGTTTGCGTTTGAAGCGTTTGAGACTTGATCATCCGAAGTGAATCTCCGAGTTATGCGTAGCACACATCGCAAGGCAGAGTTGAGGCTTAGAGCACAGATTAAAGCGCAGAGTAAAGCAGCTAAAATGATAACCATGTTAGTGTCGAAGTAGGTGTCGTTTATGCCTCCTTTGGGTTTAGGGTTTGCGTTGGCGGGTGCGTTTGCTTGCGGCTCAAGTAGCAACCGACCCATCTTTTGAGGTACGCTTGAGAAGCAGAGGAGAGAAGGAAAAAAAAAGCTTGATCACTTCACCTTCAAGACTCGTCTTGTTGGACAAATCGAATGACAAAAGAGATGGAGAAGAGAGAATCGATATCCCTCATGTTCTTAAAAACTCTTAATGAATTAATCTCTGTACTCTTTATTTCTGAGCTTTGATCTTTTTCTGATTTGCTTCTTCCTCGTGACTTGTGTGTAAAGATGGGAGGAGGCAAAAATATTTATGGCAAGATTGTGATAAAAGGAGTCATAAATGAATTTATGGGCGACTCTCTTTTGAGAGATATGATGATGTGGTTGGTCCAAGAAATTCTTTGGTTTTAAAAAAACCATATCATTGTTATTATTTATATATGTAGCAAGTGAATGGTCACTTTTTAATTTTGTTTGTATTGGTTGAGGTCAAATTTTTATTCGCTCTATATATCGTTTGAGAGGCTAGAATCAGTGATTTTCATATTAATAGAAGCAAAAATGCAAATTTTAAAATTAAACGTTGGTATATCATGGTCATTTAATTCTATGTTGTTTTGAAACATGCGCTTTTTGGCCTGTAAGATTCCAAGATTAGTATACACTTTGATCCGGAATAATAATAAAAAAAAAAGTATGAACATTGATTTACAATTTATGCTTAAAACACAAATTAGAACATGTATTGGGCCACTATATATATAATTTATACCGTAAATGTATGTACCAAAAATAATTTTGATCTCTATTTGTGGCCTTGTGGGACACAATCTTTGTTCAAATGTTTATTGTATCGGTTGTGTATTGGATAAATATAAAGGATAGAGCAAAGAAGAAGACAAATAAGAAAAAGATTAGTTTAGTAGATATGAGAATTGACAACTAACAAACTCATTATTAGTGGTTTTAAGAACTTTGGAATCAAGCTAAAAGGAATTAATTCTCAATTAAGAAAAACTACAAATGAGATTTGATGTAGAAAAGCAATATTGGATTATATAAACTGTATGGTTGGGGTATCACATTCCCAACTAAACATGACGAATATAATTAACATATCATATATCGATTTATTCCATGGTTTTGGTTTTCTTGTGGGTAGACACATCTTTAATAACCAATTTGGTTTTGGCTACCACCTTGGTTTCGTGTATTTGGTCAAGGCCAAAAGATTTTCCATTTGTTTGGTCATTGCAAATTCCATATGATGGTATGTAGAATTCGAAGATTCTGATGATGAAAAAATAATGTATATATGTAGTTGGTTTACGAATCAAATGGTCCAAACAAAATCATGTGGCACTTACGGGTCCACAACCACAAGTATAAGAAGTCCAATTCAAACACACTAGTTAATGTAGAAATACAAATAAAATTAAATAGAATTACGAGTTCACGCAAAGGTCACAACACTTGTCTCTCTTAGCTTCAATAAGTTCCATTAGTTGATAACAACACTCCAACGTTAGAGATCCATCAAACCCCATACACGAGTCTATTTTGTGTATTTACTATGTCTATTTATCAGATTCAAATGCTTGGTTAGAAGTTGCTATGGGTCTCATATAGTCAGAAAATTTAAGGTACTCGTATTTAATTCGTATATGTACATCAGTACAGATAACATGTACATCTATGTCTAATTGATCAAGTTGTTAGAATAAAGAATAATTATTTAAATTTAGATGATGGCCATTTTAGGTTATACTAGACATAAAAATGATAGGATATATATAAAAAGTTGAAGACATAAAAAGATCAATACATGATAGGATTTATATATACAAGCAAATGAGTACTGTATGAGTTGTGAAAGATAAACATATATACCACCACGAAAGAGTGTGATACAAGTAAAATTCATTTAATTAATATAAAATATAGTAGGTGGACATGGAGATGGAATACTATATCATCATAGAATTTCATTTTATGTAATGAAATGATAGTCGTTGAAAGAAAACATGATAAATTAAAATGGAATTCGTAGGAATACGTAATAGAGTTTGATCATCTTCATTGATATGACCATGTATAATACTATAACAACACAAGTGACTACACCTACTCAATCATGTAGTATAGTCATTACTTGTAGACTTGTTGTAGCACTGTTTTTCTTTTCCTGACGTCATATTTGTAGCAAGTCCGATTAAATTGTGTAAGTGAGGTTCTTCTGTGACGTGAACACGTGACCTAACATTCTCAGCATATGGGCATTAAAGTTGGGCTAGTCAAATCCATCTGAAATGTGAGTATTGTTCTGCGCCACGACGTCGTTTAACGAACAGCGGTGTTAAACTTTTTTTGTATTTTTTCCTCCAGTGGTGTTAAGCTTCAGACGAAGGCAAGAGTTAATTTAGTTGAACAAAGAAACCATCTTATATTCATTCTGGATATGGCGTTTAGTTATACTACAAATGGTGAATAACAAGAAAAGCTAAACAAAAACAAGTAAAAGCATTCTCAGAATCACCAAAGTTAAGCTCATGAATCTTTATCCTTGGATAAGCTCCATGAGAGTCTGCTTATAACATTTTCGTCTACTATTTTGTAGTGGTGAGACAACCGCCTGTGAATCGTCCCGCAACACTTGTCTACTTTGCTTTGATATTTACTGTACAAAGCCGGTATTGTTACAGATAGGATGGTCCCTGTTCACACCATAAAAAGTATAAACTTCATATAAGAATTTGGTTCACTGAGTTTAAAACAACAATGTCGCAGGAACTAAAACGAGATCAACAAGCCAACGTGGGGGATGAAACTGAAGGATCAAAAAACATAGAAGCTTTTTCCTTTCATTTGCATTTAAGGATCAAGTTACTAACCGATGTAAAGAAGAGTGCAGAGAGATATATAGCTACCAATGGCAGAGAGAAGCCACAGACAAATCACCACCTGCTAAAGAAAAATCGTCAGACCAACAGTTCAGATGCTTAACGGTTCCCATGTCATTTCACTCAACATCATCGTGAGTTTCTGAATGGGTTAGCTTCATAACCTTGAAGAAGAGTCGAAAATCGTTGCCAACTGTGACATCATGAGCCATTACAAGCAAGTGATTGAGTTTTATACGGAAAGAAGCTGCAGCACTATTCACCATTTCCTCTGATAGAACAAGCTCTGGCAACGAATGCAACTGTCTGCTTATAAAGAGATAACAGGTAGAAATCATCACTAATCAGTCACATAACAGCAAAGAATTAAGAAAAAGAAGACTAGTGAAAAGTAGAGCGCACCTATTCCTAAAAGCAGAAACCCGGGCATGAACGAATGATATCATGATCACGATGAGTAAGACATCCGAAGAAACAGATAAGAAAGGCAACCCGGAAAACTCGAATATAAGCCAGGCTACAGTTGATATAATGATAACCCCCAAAGAAAGATGTCGCCTCCTCCATAAGAGCAAGTCAGCAGCTACATCAAAGAACAAAGCCATACAAAAATCACAAACAGTAGCTTTTTGCTGGACCTATGAACTCATCATGCGTATCCAGAGATTTGAATCAATCAATTTCTCATTCAAAATCAAACCTAAACCTAACTTTCACCTGCCAAGTTTTCCATTTTCTACTATACCCAAAATGCTAAATGTACTTACACACATGACGATTTTCACAACCAACCAAAATCAGAAACCCTAACTATTCCAACTATCATCCCCAATTTGAATTTTCTGTTCTGTAAATCCGAGAAAATTCTCATCACAAACTACCAAAATGATGAAAAAACACAAATTCTGGAAAAAAGAACTCGCCTTTGCCACCACCCATGAACTGATGAACCGTAATCTGCCGACCCAACAATCGATAATCCGATGACGATCCTCCTTCATTTCTTCCATCGAAATCACCATCGATATCACTTAAACTATCCATCGGAGAATTAAAAAAAAAAAACCGAATTTACACAAATTCTCCGACTTCCAGGTTCCTATTTCGATCTCGCCGACTCCGATTTGAAATTTACCTTAAAGATACGATCTCAGTACAATGGTTTGTGAAAGCAGCTAGATTGATGGGAGAATGACAGCGATTGGGTGGATTATCAAGGAGGAACCAAATAGAATTGGCTTTCACATGCATCCAACAAATTCAACATTTGGAAATTCTCCGTTTCTAGTCAACTTTCTTCATTTCTTTATTTTTTTCCTGTGAACAAACAAAAAAGTAACATTTAGCCGTCACAAAATATTAAAAATTACGCTTTATTATATTAAGGCCTTGGGCTCACTAATCCAATATTACGGCCCATAAATAAAAATCACATGTCTACGTGTCAAAACAGTCACTTTTCTCTATACATGACAGGCAGTGATATTATCATAACCCTCCACTTATACACATGTTCATTTTTGGCGACCACTAGAAGGAGAAACAAATCTTCATTCCAACAATGGCGATTCGTTGTGTAGCGAGTAGAAAAACCCTAGCCGGCTTGAAGGAGACATCATCGAGGCTATTGAGGATCAGAGGGATTCAGACTTTTACGCTTCCTGATCTTCCTTACGATTATGGCGCATTGGAACCGGCCATTAGTGGAGAGATCATGCAGATTCATCACCAGAAGCATCACCAGGCTTATGTTACTAATTACAATAATGCTCTTGAGCAGCTTGATCAAGCTGTGAACAAGGGAGATGCTTCCACTGTTGTTAAGTTGCAGAGCGCCATCAAATTCAACGGCGGAGGTGTGTTTGTGTGTCTGACTCTCTTTTTTTTTTTTTTTTACGATCTCGATTTCTATGTGTTTGATCGATTGGTTTGTGTTTAGATCGTGTTTGGATGATATTAGCAAATGAAGTAGTTGATTTAGGAGAGAAATTTGGTTTGAACAGTGAAGCTGATGAGTAATTTTGATGAATTGGGATGAAACTTCTGTAAGAATCAATGAAACTTTTATCGGTAATGCAAGCTTTCTTAGATAGCTACTTTTGTTTGCTGGGTCTTGAGATCATAACCAGTTGATTTAGTATAGAACTTTTGTTAGGAACATTGAAGCTGTTGATTAATTTTGATGACTATAGTTTGGTATTAGGATTGTTGCTTCTTGAGCTCCGGACCGGTTGGATTGATAGAAGAGAAATTGGCAGAGAAACTATTGGAAATAAATTGAGTTTTTTGTGTGCTAGAGAATGGGAATTGATCGACTTTATTTCTAACGTGCAGGTCATGTCAACCATTCGATTTTCTGGAAGAACCTTGCTCCTTCCAGTGTGAGCTTGTGTTTTGAGTTTCTGTGTATTTCTTCGATTTTGTTGTTCTGTAATTGATGGTTTGTTTTAATGTATAACAGGAAGGTGGTGGAGAGCCACCAAAAGGATCTCTTGGTAGTGCCATTGACGCTCACTTTGGCTCCCTTGAAGGTCTGGTGAAAAAGATGAGTGCTGAGGGTGCTGCAGTGCAAGGCTCAGGATGGGTGGTCTGTAGTCTAGTTTCACCTTTTTATTTCATCTGCTCACATTGTCGACTCTGGTGCTTTACGTATAATAACCATGGTCCTTGATTCGCTTGTTTCTGTTGATTAATTCAGTGGCTCGGACTAGACAAAGAACTGAAGAAGCTAGTTGTTGACACAACTGCCAATCAGGTAACTTATCCATGATCAGGAATGCGCTATTGAATATGTTCAAAAGATTTCTTGGTACTCATGAACATCTGTGAGAATAATGGGTTTTAAAGAAAAAGAGTTTGTTTCGGTTGGTGCAGGATCCATTAGTGACAAAAGGAGGAAGCTTGGTACCTCTGGTGGGTATAGATGTTTGGGAGCACGCCTACTACTTGCAGGTAACAACACTTTTGATACCTTAAGTCTCATGAGTTAGCTTAAAAGATTAAGCTCTCTAATCAATCTGTATTCTCTCATTCAGTACAAAAATGTGAGGCCTGAGTATCTGAAGAATGTATGGAAAGTGATCAACTGGAAATATGCAAGCGAGGTTTATGAGAAGGAAAACAACTGAATCGTTTACACGATGACATAAGGAGATGAACCAGTTCCAGCTCAGCTTTTGTTTTAAGGTTGTCTGAAACAAACTTACAGTGTCTCTTTGGTTTTTAAGATTTGCTCAACTCAGCTGTGTGGTACGTTGTTTTACAATGAAAGTTTTCAAGAATAAAAATTTGCTATTATTGTCAGAAAGCGCTATTGTTTATTCTACGAAGAAAACAAAACGGAATCTTATTGGTATAATAATTACCTCATTTCAATAAAACAATAACTAATTTTCTCGTTTTTCACTACTCGACACATATATGACAGGAATATTATAACGAAGAAATTTGGGATTAATGAAATTTGTGAAATAATGCATACACACTTGTGTAATAAAAATGCATTATCTTTGTGTCTGCGTTGTGGAAAATGGATCATAGTCAAGTCTCATAAAAAACGCGTTCAATTCAATTTATACATATTTCGCCTAACTTTTGATTCTTTACGCCTTGGCCCCATTCTTATCTTTTAATTTTATCTCTTTCTTGGAAGTTACCCAAACACTAATACAATGTCAATTCAAATGGTATCCTTGACTCTTTTATGCGTTTAACTTAAAAGACTTTCTTAGTCTAAATAAAATTGATACATAATCATAGAAATTAAAAAGCTGATTAACGTTTATCAAAGAAATATTGATGAAACGATACAAGATGATAGTCTAAGTCTTGATCATTTCGACTTACATTACCAAATAAAATCCTCATTTTTCCTAAACTTCTACTGTAAATTTCTGTAATACATGTAACATTTACAATAATCTCTATTTGAAAACGAAAAATCAAAGAATCTCTAAAGAACAAAAAAAGAAAGAAGTAAGAATTAGGACAGAAAACTCTAGAAAGAATAGTGCTAAGTCTTGACGTCGTTAGTTTTCTTGCTGGGTCCAGACCCCGGACGACTCCCTTTCGGAAGAGCATTCAACACCAAGGACCCGAACTTTCCGGCGACAACTTCAGGAACAAAAGAAGAATATTCCGTCTTGGTCTCCTGCTCGCCTCCGCAACCAACCACCGCCGACTTAGAAACAGGAGGGATCTCTCCGGAGAAGATGACTGGAACAAACTCTCCGGGTAAGATCCTCGCCGTCGATAGAGAAACAGAGATGAAAAGAAGAATCAAAAGTAAAGATCTGTTAATCGCCATCTGTAAAAATCTTTTTGTGGACTATTTTTTTGTTGGATTAGTCTTGCTTGGTTTGTAAAATGATGAAGTGGGTGAAGATCAAAGAGAGAGTGTATCCATTATATATATACGGAGTTTGTGAAAGTGCGAAAGGTCAATGGGGGGAGTTGGAAAACTTACGCGGCAAGTGTTCGGACTAAACAATAGTGTTGAATAAATTGGTCCTTTCCATCGAGTCCAATTAAAAATATCATTTTCATTTGTAACGAGTTAACTTTTTTTTGTTTTATTTTTAAAATTCTAAACGTGTGTGGTAAGCTGAAATAAAACATAAAAAAACAATGATTCGGTTATCGATTTTGGTTGAAATGCAATCAATCAACAAAGATGTGCTTAGTTTAGAAATAGGTTTAAATGAAATATTAGAAAACACAAGAGTGAAAGAGACCATTGAGAAACAGAAAACGTTTACATATAATTCGGAAATATGATATCAGTTTATTTTATTTTATTTTTACTTTTTGTCAAAATTGTTGTGCTGAAATTGATAGATTACTTATTATAGTGCATGATCTTGTATTACATGGACATTTTGAATAACATTCACGAGTTTCATCATCAAGTATAATATTAACAAGAACATTTAAACAGAGGTATGCAACTATTGCATCTACTTTGTGAACCCTATAAGTTTGTCGTATGATCATCAAACTATACAAATATTTTCATGAAATGAATGTGCATATCAAATCACAAAATAAAAAGAAGATAAGATTTACACTTTTTAAGTCATTAATGGAATTTCCAACTGCTACCAAGAAAAGCCGTAGCCCACCGTCACTTTTTGACCGCGTCCTTCTTCTTGTTCCCCAAGTCTCTCCCACACTCTCACCGCCTTTACACTTCCATTAACGTGTGTGTGAAAGAGATATAACTTTTGTCTCCTTTATTAGATGAGCCAAATTTTCAACATTAGATTGTAGATAACACGAATGTCATTTGTTGGATATTGCGGTGCAACTTTACGGTTGCTCATGAGAGTTGAAAAATATGACTTAGCAGTCATATTTTCTTCTTGTTTAAGCCTAAAGTAGGGTAACGAGAAAGCAAAGCGTATAGTCTTGATAGTTTCTCTAAGCTTTTATGGGGTTGTTGGGTCGAAAACACATTGACCATAGCCCAAGAATATTGGAGCATTAACATGAGCTAAGTGCTTTTCTTATGAAAAACCTCCCAATAGCCGATCACCAATTCTGATGAAAACCAAAGTCAAATGTCGTGTAAGAAAATGGCCAAAAGTGTCGCTGCTAAGTCGTGCCATCACTTTAACAGTAAATACATCTAAGTGTATGTATAAATTATATAGACTTCATCTTTGTAGAACTAGACAAGAAGAACCACAGAGTTCCTGACAACAAGGTCGATTAATTCGCAGAAGAGGTTTTGTAATCCGTAGCTTTAAAATATACAGAAGTCTACATTTTATTCGAAATTATACATATTCTCAGAATTACTGATTTTCAGGTTCCACGGAGGGCCCGAACACGTTCTTGAATCAACTTCCTTTCCCAATCTGCAATGTCCTCGAATGCGTTCTCAGGGAGACTCTCAAAGGGCTCTTTCCAGGGATCATTCTTAGCCAGATCATATGTTGCACCACGGATGGCTCCTTTGTTAGGCCCACATGGACGCTTTGATACCAAAGTGTCATAAGCCGTGTTAAGCTGTTCGAAACACAGAATCAGAACGCAAAAAAAGTATGAAACTTTCTTGGATTGAAGTAGAGTGAGACTATTAAACTTACATTCATGTCACAGAACCAATACATATAAGCAATGGAAACCCCTGGAGCTCTTCCCAATCCGGCTGAGCAATGCACATAGACTCTTCCTTTACCTTCTGAAACCGCCCATTCCAAAGAAGAAACAGCTTTTGGAAGTTGGCTTCTCAACGAAAGTGGATCAAAATCTTTAGCCTAACAGATTTGTAAACAACAAAACCCCAACTGATAAATGCTCAGATTCATATGATTCAACAGGTTGCAAAAGCAAGAAACGTTCCTTACAGGCCTTCTCATGTGACGGATTCCAAGCTCCTTACATCTTCTAACAATGGAATCCAAATCGATTCCCCAATACTCAATGTCCTTATCCTGCTGCAAGTTAAGTATGTAAGCAACATTCTGTTCCTGCTTCAAGTGATCTATGTCCTCAGGTTTCTGTGGCTGTGACCCAACTATAAGTTCATCTCTTATCAATGTATAGTTCATACCTGAGAAAACAAAACAAAGACCAAAAATATAAGAAACATCACAACACAGAACCTTGGATCCATATGAAACACTAAATCCATGTAACACAGCTATCAATTTTTAGATATTGTAAATACCTAGATCATGATGATATTCATAAGGGCTTCTCATCAATCTCTTCATAGCTGTATTGTAATCCTCCATTTTGTTCTTGGAGCTAAGAGAAACCCCATTTGTTCCTGGATTTTCTCCAGAGAATTTGCAGGAAACTCCCGCCAGATTTCTGGGAAATCTCAGATCAAGCGAAGATTTCTTGTTGATAGAAGTGAAGCAAGAAGATTTCTCATTTTCTCGGGTGTATCTAGCCACAGAGAAAATACAGCTCTTGCTTCCAATCACACTCATCGTTCTCTATCTCTCGTTCTTCACCTGATGCAACATTGATATCTGTGTTTTACAATAATCGTCCGTCACACAAACGAAAACGACATTGTGTTATTGGGCTTTTTATTTAATGGGCTTTAAATGATAGATTATTATAGCCCATTGAATAAAACCCTAAAACCATCTCTATTGAGGTATCTCATAAGAGTTTCTCACAATTAAAAAAATAAAAATAATGAAAATGAAGGAGAGAGAGTGTAGAAAGTTTCTCACTTGAGTCATGACAATTCTCATCTTACTATTGGTTCAATTTTTTAACAAAATTACTTTTTTAATCAAATAATCAAATATAATATTAATATTTTTTTTTTTTAGAAACTTTGTGAGTTTATCATGGATGGAGATGCCCTAATTTCCCCTAATACCCTGTACTTATCGAAACGAGTAAAAAGCCTAGAGAGATCCTTCCTCTTCGCCGGGACTTGCACATTGTCTGCTTTTCTCCCTCAGCCGGCGAAAATGGTGAGTGCATCTTCTGTTTCGTGTGCCTGCATTGAATCTCTTCGATTTGTATTCTCAACTTATTTGTTTTATTTGGATTTCAGACCAAGAGAACGAAGAAGGCTAGAATTGTCGGAAAATATGGTGAGTATTCAGAAATCAATCCTGGGCTATAGTTTAAAGTATGCAACTTTAGACTTCTGTTGATTCATAGGTTGAAACCTTAAACCTTGTTTCTCTAGTAAGAATTAGTTTCAGATCATGAACAGAGAACTGAAATGTCTCTATTGTAATGATTGAATCCTCAATCTGAATCTGTTTGTGTTTGTGTGTTTGCAAAGGTACACGATATGGTGCCAGTCTTAGGAAGCAGATCAAGAAGATGGAAGTGAGTCAACACAACAAGTACTTCTGTGAGTTCTGCGGAAAGGTACTCTCATTACCATCTCCTAAGTAACTTATTGTCGTTGAATTCAATGAGGTTTTCAGTTTGCAAATCTCTGTTTTGCATTTTGTGAAAAGACTTTAGTTGATTTCTGATGCAGTACTCCGTTAAGAGGAAAGTTGTTGGCATTTGGGGGTGCAAAGATTGCGGGAAAGTGAAAGCAGGCGGTGCATACACAATGAACACGGCTAGTGCTGTGACTGTTAGGAGTACCATCAGGCGGTTGAGAGAGCAAACCGAGAGCTAGATCGTAAAAATCATAACGGCGATCACCGAGAAGTCATTTTTGTTCTATCAAATACAAAGTTTCCATAGGCTTTTTTCTTTTGTTACTTTCTTGATTCAGATTAACTTAAGAGAAGGTAAGTGTCCCTCTTGACTCCTTTTGGGGTCTTCCCTTTTTGTTTCTGTAATGAACCTTTCAATTCCTATTCAATGAAAGTCAAATTCAAGTGCTTAACCTCTACTAGTGTCAATGTCAAAAAGCATAATAGAGCTCGAAATTTCAACAGTTTTCTTTATTTTTCCCCAACATTTTTACACTTTTCTCTTCAAAAAATCTACAAGAGCAACAAATCAATAATGCAATCACTTGTCCTTTCATCCTAAGAAAGAAATCTAAAAAATCAATAGTAACAAAAATGTAAAATCAAATCAAAGAAAAACCTAAACGGTAGTATCAATCTCACTAGCTTTGACAACTCCATTATTATTATCCTCTTCTTTAACTTTCCTTTTCAAAAACCCTAATTTCACCAAACCTTCTTCTCCCCAATCCCATAGATGCAACACTACATAGCTCCCAATCCCTCCGATCAATCCATACGCGACGGAGTAAGTCAACGGCATCAGAATCATTGTCACAAATGCCGGAATCGCCTCTCTCATATCTTCCCAATCAATCTCTGTGACTGATTTCATCATCATCACTCCGACTAATATCAACGGCGGACCAACCGCCCATGCGGGAATCGAAGCTAGCAACGGTGTGAAAAACATCGCTAACAAGAAATAAACAGCCACCGTAATCGCCGTTAGACCCGTCCTCCCTCCTTCTCTTATCCCCGTCGACGACTCGATGAAAACAGTCACCGGAGATGTACCAAGCAACGATCCGATCACAATCGCAGACGCGTCAGACATAAACGCGAAATACTGTCCGGCGAAATCTCCTTTCTCGTCGACGAATCCGGCGAATCTAGCCATGGAGTAAAGCGTTCCCGTCGTATCCAAAATATCAACGTAGAGGAATGTCACCAGAGCTTCCCAGAAATGTCCTTTGTTTATCCCGGAGAAGCTTAAAGCTCCGGCGGTATGTTTAATGACGTGTACATCAACGATCTTTTTGAAATAATCATGAGCTGCATCTCCGGCCGATGTGTTCGGAAACGCCGTTACCTCTGTGTTACGGAACCACGAAACGGCCGTTACGAAGACGATCCCGTAGATCATCGCTCCTTTCACGTTCTTTACCAAACAATAAGCTATGATCACGAATCCGACGATACCTAACCAGAACGTTGGACTCTCCATTCGTCCGTGAATACACATAATATCGCCGGAAACTGATCCTCCGGCGAGTAAACTAACGGTTCCGTTAGCTGACGTTATAACGGGAGCTAACGATATTCGTGATGAGGCTGGACAAGCGGCGAGAGTGACTAGTGTTGAAGGACTATAACCGACTAAACCGATTCCTTGATTGTTCTGTAAACCGATGAAAGCGAGGAAAAGTCCGATTCCGGCGGAGGAACTGATTCTGACCGGTTTAGGAACGAGTTTCGCAAGTTTTGCTCTGAAACCTATGGCGGAGATGAAGAGAAATATCAGTCCTTCGATGAAAACGGCGGCGAGTGCGGTCCGGTATGAGATTGAACCGGATCCGTGAAATCCAACGACGGTGTAAGCGAAATAAGCGTTAGTTCCCATTCCCGGAGCTAAAGCTAGAGGAAGATTCGCCATCAATCCCATGATTACACAACCGATTAGTGACGCAGCTACGGTGGCGACGATTAGATCCTTTCGAATTTCTTCAACGCATGCGGCGTAACCAGGATTAACCGGGTTGAATTTACAGGAAACGTCGGGTTGGATTAATCGGAGACCCGGTCCGGTACACTGCGAAGGTTCGATCGCTGGGTTTGAGCATAGAGGGATACAATCGGAAACAGAGCAAGTACCACCGGAATCAGAAAGGATTGAAGCGTTGACGGCGAGGATATAAGCCATGGTTAAGAAAGTGGCGGTACCAGCACGGAGCTCCGTCGTGAAAGTTGAATTACGTTCGGCGAGTTTGAACCGTTTGCCAACCCGGCTCGAACCGACGTAGGTATTGAGCCGGTTTAGTAGCTTGGGCTTGGGTCTAGTAGTAGTAGAAGGTAGTTGTTGTTGTTGCTGTTGCTCCATTAGAGAGATCACAGAAAACAAAAATACAAGTTTTTATTTTTTTGGTGACTGGTTTTGTAATCTAGTGAAGAGAACAGATTTTGCTTATATATATATATGCAGCTATAGAGAGATGGTTAAGGGAGCTTTTGATATGATTAGAGAAAGAGGAAAAGATTCTGGTTAAGAGGAATGGGATCTTTAGGTAGAAGTATCTCACATGTAACCATGTGTCCACGATTCTTGCTCACTTTTTATTTGTTACAGTTTTCTAATATAATCTCTGACAATTGAAAATTCGTTCCACAATTCTTATAATCATCCATGAATTTGTTTTTAATTTTTTGTTGTCGGTAATTTTATCCCATGTATTCACACGTCTATTAAGGCAAGAGTATAATTATATATCCATAGTTTTGATGATTAAGTATTGCAGCTTTGTATTAATTAACA
Organism: Arabidopsis thaliana; assembly: GCF_000001735.4. Lineage (NCBI taxonomy): Eukaryota > Viridiplantae > Streptophyta > Magnoliopsida > Brassicales > Brassicaceae > Arabidopsis > Arabidopsis thaliana. The sequence continues at coordinate 3,427,158 of NC_003074.8, forward strand.
AAAAAAATCAACATAGAGTTTTTTTTTTTTTTGTATGTTAATTAAAATAAATATGGATCATGATTTGTTTTTTTTTTTAATTATGATTATGGTGTGTATGAATATGTGGCAACTACAAGCAATTGCGGCCAACAAGATCACGTTACAAAGTTGGTTACAAAATACAAATGTGAACAACTACTCTTGACTAACATCTAGTATTATATATTTGATCGATTGACTTTTGACCTATCAAAAACTGTTATTTTTTCATAATCTAATATTCTAGATAGACGTCACATTATTGATCTGAGTTTCTTTTTAGGATATAATTTCGCAAAACTAACCGTTGTTTGATATTTTTGCAAGCTGTTTTCTTTTGCAAAACTGAAAGTATGTTTTCGGAGAAATTAGGAGTGTTCAGAGGCATTACGAGTTACAACGACTTTTTTGAGGTAATGATATGATCATAAAATTGAATCGTAGGAGATGTCATTTCTTTTCAAAGTGGATCATCGTTTGAGTCATTTTAAACTCAATTTGTTGGTGGGGAAGTCAAAGATATCGGTTTGACTACCATATCGAGTAGGTTGGTTTATTTAATCGTATCTTATTAGAAAATCTCATAAACTATACACTAAACATTTAGTAAATCACAGGAAATCCGAAATACTAAACTAAAAGATTTCCAACTCATTATTGGAAACTATCGGATTTTTAAACCCAAATAGCGGCCACCAAGTCGATAACATACTGTATTAATCACTATTTCCAAATAATTTTCATTGTATGCTTCGATATAATATCCCTTTATATAATCTAAGTAGACGTCACGTCACATTGATCAAAATATACAGAATTCATTCATTTTCTTCAATAGCACGTGGACATAAATAAGAGAACATATATATATTACTCTCTTGATAACAATTTATTTTAGTACTGCCAATAAATGATAGTTTCCCCGATCTATTTCATTAATAAATGGTATTTGATACGTAAGGGAAAAATAACTGTAGATTAGAGTATCAATCATCTGTTTATGAATAATGTGTAGTTATTTTGCTCCGATATGTAGCTGGTATTATTAATCCTACAAATTTTGAAAGTTGTTCATGAGTAAGATGATATATAAGTTTGAACGAGAAAAAACAATGTAGATTCGGACGTAAGATATCTTTTAAGGACCATCCATTTATATGTGTGTTGTTACGAGTGCCATGCTATTTATTGCTTGGGTCTCACTTACAAGTTACAACGTTACTCTTATTGATATCAGTTTGTTCTCTTAGGCCGCAGTGTTTATTTCCTAGATCTACAATGTAAATGATGAAGACGATAAAGGATTAATCGAAGATGACTTTATATGATTATATCTGTAGAAGATGTTCATAATTTCAACCACCGCACGATGTCAACTAAGAAGATGGCGCGCGCGTGTGCATGGAAAGTGTGCAAAAATTACTTCACGATCATGATACTGTGACAAAAGGAAACGAACACAAAGTATGTGTCGCTACATCGTGAAATAAACGAAGAGAAAGATTCATGAATGAGATTTACATAGATGTCCCAACTCCCAAATCAGGTGTTATTCATGACCTTGTTATAATCTCCTTCACAAGTTGGAATCTTATCGCAACGCATATAGAGAGACTTTGTTATAAAATATTTTGAATAGTCGTTCTACCATCCATATATTTATGTTCATATTTTTCAGTTAAAATATACAATTTTAATAAATAAAAAACAAGAATTAAAAATAGTACTTTTTTGGTTTGTAAATTTATAGTATCAATTAATTCTTGGAAATAGATTGGTGGTGGCCGACTTCACGTGAGGAGATGCCCTCATTGGACAGTCATTTTGCTTTTGAGTTATAAATTTGCAATTAATAAATGCATTTCACCCACTTGACAACAATTTTGTTTATGTTTTTTTAGTAAAAGTTTCAAACATATTTATGTTTCTCGATCATAATCCAACGGCTCCACCTTGTATGATTTTATCTCCTCCACATAACTAAAGGTTGGTGTTTCTAGATAATCGATTTTGTACTAGCTGAAGTATTAAATTTCCAATACCTTTCTTACGAGTTATGGCTCTTTTAATAGCATGCACTAATTTAATTTTTTTAATGAAATAATGATATGGCTGTAAAAATTATCAAAAAGACAGAATATCGTAATCCGGAACCAAGAGACCATCAAGGTCTCGCATATAGCGAGCAAGACGTGTGATCATTCCTTGTGGATTAGAATCATTCTTCATTGATGTACTAAGACACTAAATATATATATATATATATATATATATATGTAAAAAGTATATGTGTAAGTGATTGTCAATGTTAATATTATTCTAAAAGTCGATTCCTCATAGTCGAATTTAAAGCCATGTATATAATTTACCTATATCTTTCTACCCATTTTGTCTCTAATTGGCTTATAGTTTTATTTTGGTGTAATGGTTTTAGCGGTAAATTGGAAAATAATGCCACACTAAAGTTATTTTGAATACTTCTTACAGATTAAAATTCCAAAGCAAAACATTAATAAACCGACCACCACGACTTAACATAGAGTTTAGGTCGGTAAAAGGAACACAATTCGACATGTTTCCACTTTGTTGTAGCCAACTTACAAATATAAATTTATTTTCGTTCGGTTCGTTTTCTATTGGATATTTGGATAAGTAACAAATAGATCTTAACTTAGTGGGTCCTCCCCCAAAAATCATGAAGCATATTATTTTTCGTTGAAGCAGTATCGTTTTTTACAAGCATTATATATACAAAATCATATAAACGAAATAAAATAAGAAATATGAAATATAAAGTTTCATGGGAAAGTATCGTTCGACCACTCTTTTTGCGCTGTCAGTTTTTTGTTCGTCTCCACATGATTTCGACAACCAATAAGGCACTATCATATATATGAATCTTCACTTCCTAATGTTCATCTATAGTGTTATATTTCTCTTCAAAATTTCCCTCTCTTTCGTTTGGGTTCTTTATTATAGACAAGTCAAAACACACAGATTTATTTCCTTGGTATGGCATCCATCTTAGAATTACTGTTGATTTTTGCTTATATCTATAGCGCTCTACATACACAACTATATTATCAAAAATCAAGGTATTACATGAAATAAGAATATGAAAGAAAATGACAAAATGGAAGCTTGTAAGTAAGAGAGAGGAACAAAAGAAAGATAGCATAATGGAATTGGGCTCAATCAATCACTTTAGGGGACTTTTCAACAAAGTCTTCCTACAACATTTTATTTGTTTGGTCGTATCCTCTTATCGAACAAAAACTTTTAAACGAGAAAAAATAATTAATTCAATTACTTGTTTATTCTCTACTAACTAGATCAATTAGCTTAGTGGATTTAATATATATATATATATATATATATATATATATATATATATATATATATATGTTTCAGTTAATTAACTTTCATAAGACCACTCACAAGTTAAGCAGCTAATGTTTCATGCAATTATATGTACATTAATGCACAAGCACAATTTGTAGGAAATAACACATATTATCCTATGATTAGATGCAGTGGATATGGGAAGTTAAGTGTGTGTATGAATAAAATTTTGAAACGAAAGATAAGATGCAGTGGATTTTAGGGAAATTAAGAAAGTTTAATCAGTGGAGGTTTTTGAACTTTTTAATGATGGAGTTGGCCAAACCAAAGTGATTAGTGGCTAAGTGTTGGCCTCTACTTTTTCTCCCTCTTGTGTTTCAACTTTCTTCTTTTCTAAAAACCCACTAAATTTTCATTAAATACATTAAAATTCATTTGTCACTTGTTAATCATTAGTATTTTAGTGAATATTTTAAATAAGCAATGATACACGCAACTATATCTCAAGACTTTTGGCCACACCATATTATTAGATTCGAATTTGGTTCGTTGTACTCGGTAGCTTACGGCTAAAACAAAATTATTTTTAAAATATTTGAATGAATCGAGTATCGACTGTAAGAAAATACTACTTTTCAGGATTTCGAAAATAATCTGTTGTAGACTTTTGATCCATTTTCTCTAAAGTGTGTAGGCAATACAAGCAACACCTTGTCCTCTTGTGTGTTAGTTGGATTATTTGACTTAACCAAAGATCTCTTTTGCTTTGAAAAGTATATGTATTTCTATATATGGTTTAAACAAACACAATGGATCAAACTCTTGTCAAATTTCTTTTGCTTGAAAGAAGGTTCATCACAGTAATTCGTTAAGATATAACTCATCTTCATCTTATTTCATCTAAATACACACAACTCTAAACTCTAAAGTTTATATGAAGTTAGGTGTTTTACTTAGATTGTATCTACCAACAACATATCTACTTATGTTTTATGCAACATGCAAGTAATTTATATATCAGTATAAAGTATGACAAAGAAAGGGAAAAAAACTAACTAATAGTTAAAAGAAAATAATGTGGATGATCAGCATTTTAATTCATTAATTTATACCACAGTTTTGGTTATTTTCCCATTATCCTCTCTGTGTCCAAATCAACATTTAGCTGGCTGGGGAGAAGTGGACCCTTTTTCGTTATGTTGTTTTGTACAAATTCGTCCAAAAGTTGCATTACAATCACACTCATTTAATTCATATGAAAGATAAATTAAAGCTCCGATCCAATTGGGTGAGTACAAATATCAAATTCTTATGTCCTAACTTTCTTAGTTGCATCTCTTTTTCTCTTTCTTTATTCTGCGATCGTATATTACTTTGATTGTTTTAAAGAAACGTGTCATTAGCCTATGCTAATTAGTTTCGTTAATTGTTTTAGGAAAATCACTATATTGAATCTATTTTCACTATTGAAATGTTCATATTGTCGGATGAGGACTTGGATACTAATATTCACAAATAATTTTCTTTATCATATGGAATATTTGTTTCTAATCAGTGGATCACTTTAGGGTGAGGAACGAAGTTAACTTGTCAAAAAGTTGCCATGACACGAGGCTTTTACAATTTTGTACAAAACTAAGGTGGCCTAATTCGAATTAGTTTAACAAAAGCTTTTAATTAGTGCAAAACATTTTGAAAATGTTATCTTTTTTAGCTAAAAAAAACTAAGCTCAGCCAAGCAAAACCAATTTCATTGGATTATTAGTTATGTTCGAACCTTTTTTCAATATATTAAAAGCAAAGTTTACAAGAAAGCCTAATAGCTAGCTAATGACATTGGAAAATCTAATCATTACAAGTTTAAGTTATGCACAATGGAACAAAGAATAAGTCTCTCAGAGAACATTCTGATTATGATTAGGACAAACATAAAAGAGACCCCACTTTTCTTTATCTTTTCATAAATCCCCACCCAATAAAATGTCGAAATGAGTTTAAATACATTCATTAGATTAATAATTTAAATTAGAGGAGAGATACTTTATAAAAGTTTTTGTGATTTATGCGATTCTGTGGAGTACAATTTTTAGGGCACATGTCAATCAAACAAATTGAATCAAGTCCTTTTGTAATTTACTTGTAACAACCAAATTGCTCCACTTAACCATTTCCCAAAAGGAAAACGTCTTTCTTTTATTCTCTTCTAAATTCGACCTACAAATATTTTTATGTATGCAATTTCTACATTATTGTAAATAAGCCAAAATAAGAAGAGAAGTATATATATGGTAGTGTCTATTGTACATAAAAATTAGTAACTTAAATGTTAATTGGCCATTTTTTTTACGCCTATTATAAATCTAGGTGTTACTGAAACACAAATAGGTAAGTTTCAGTTTCACCACTTTGCCTGAACAGTCACTGTTTCAGTTTTGTCTTATGGGTTCTACTTTAAAGGTATCTGATTCGTTTGAACAGCCCACCATTGATGCCATTGTCCGAAGCTCTAAGAATGGTTTATTGGGTCCACTTTTCATCGCTTTCTCAGGACAATCCACAGAGCCAAAAATGTACAATGCAACGAGTTAGAGCATTGCTCTTGCACAAAAACCCAAGAAAATGGCTTTAACAAGCTTCATATTTCACTCGATAGATCCGGTTTGCGTCTAGTATCAAACATATGTATAACCATAAAGACAAGAGCTTAAGAGATCATGAACCTAACCTAACTACTATATGCTGCGATCCAATGTGCTTAGAATATGGTATCAATGGTAAGCTTTCTTTTGGGCGGCGATTTTTCTATGATCTGTTTCTCGTGATCCATAAATGTAGAGCCTTTGTTGGCAAATAATCTCCTGAGGTTTATCACAGATAGCTCGTAAAAGTTTCCAACTGCAAGATCAGCCTGAACCAGATCATACCTGCAGATTTGTTTTTGTTAAAGTTAGATGCCAGAAATGCTTATGGTTTCCTGAAAGAGGGTAAAAGAGTATACTTACGCCCGATGAGCACCGATTAATCCAACTGCCATCATTGTACAGTTGTGAGCCGCGGTTATACCCCTAGGATCATCCTCAAACACAACACATTTCGACGGTTTTCTATCCAACTGTGCAAAAGTTTTAAGACTTCTCAGCAACATTTCTCAGAAACTGACTAGGATTTGCATTTGAATCGAAATGGTACCTTCACAGCCGCAGAAAGAAATCTGTGAGCTATCGATTCCATACCATCTTCCTCGGAAACCACTGCCTGAAACAGAGAATGAATACAAGCATCAGAAAATATATCTATTTATCTGCAAAAAGTAAGATGATTATCTAGAGCTATGACTCGCCTGGAAATACTTTTGAAGTCCCATCCGTTCAAGAGCATTGATCATGTTTTTCCGATCAAGATTTGAGACAACAGCACAGGGAATGCGAGCAGTTGTAACAGCGTCAAGCCAATCTCTAAGTCCTTCTTTTGGTTCTGTGAGCTGAAATATCGATAGCGACACAACTCAGGGAACCAAAACAAAGTGCATTTTATTAATACAAAGATTGATACAGAAAGACCTTACTTTGAGAAGACTATCATAATATATTTCCGATAGCCTGAGTTTCAATCTATCAATTTTGCTTTGCGTTTTCTCCCAAAACAACACCTGAAATATTTTGGAAACCAGCAATTGGATCCAATTCCTTATGTTATGAATCAAGAATACACATAGAGCTCGTTATGGCTAACTCGTAAATATAAAAGAATATCATGAGACAAGTGTTTAATTTCACAATAGATATTTATGTTATTGCTTGCTTAAAATTTCATATCAAAGAAAAATGGTAACAGAACAAATAAATCTCAAACCTTACGAAGCACATGGTCAGCGCCGGCATAAAGCATCAGTCTTTGGATGTCAACCTCCTCCGTAATTTCTTTTCCTGCCAAACAATTTAATATGAGAAATGGGTAGTTTAATATAAGTAAGATAAAATCAATTCCTTTTTGAAGTTTAATACATACCAGCAAAAGAGCTAACACACAAGATTATTTCAATAGAGCAGTTCGCATATTCAGACCTTTACATAAATAAACAAGTCAACTCTATACTGATTGCGCATCCAAAACACTAAAGTTTGTGGGAAACTCAAGGAAAACACACTAATTTAACATCTAAACGTAAAAGAAAACGTAAAACAAACAATTGAGGCCTCAAAGAAGGTAATGTAACGTTTGAGTTCATTGATATCTCTGGACACTCTCCCAACATTCCTTAAAAGGGTGCATGGGCCGCACTAAACATATATGAGCAGGTATTGCAAGATATCTCTATCCACAAACACGTATGCAGAAAGAAACTAGACTATATTTGGGTAAAACCTTTAGGAGCAGGAGAGCAGCGCAATAAAGCTTACCTTCTTCTGCAGCGAGCTGCTTCCAAGCTTCCAACTTAAGACTTCGAGTATCAGCCTACAAAGTTTAAACCATAAGTGGAACATTGAGAAAATACGACTCTTGAATCCAAAATTAATAGGCATGGACCATGCAATTCCACTATAGACCTCTTGAGATCTACCAGCTAACACGCAAGCATCATTCTAAAGAAGCAATTATTCTACAACTTTTGCCAAATCCGCCAAGCCCTAGCGCCTAAAATAGACCCAAAACTAGTATGCATGGACCACGCAATTCTATCCAACAACTTTTGAGATTTACCAATAACAGGGGAGCCATCATCTAAACAAACGAAAACACTAATATTTATAAGCCCCACTAGAAGAAGAAGCTTTTGTAGGTAATATATATAAGCTACAAGAAACTTCATCTAACTTAACTTGCTAACATAAAGATGGTGTCAAACAATTATTACCACGACATTGTCCCAAGAGAAAATAAGTCCATAGGCTTCATCTGGTTTCATTGCGTAACGTATTCTTTGAAGAAAACCATCTTGTAGTTTCTCATTCCAGAAATCCTATTTACAAGCAAAACGAAAAGCAAATCACATATTCCCTACAATAAAAGGTTTCCATAAGCAGCTTCTGATAAAAACAAATACAAACGAATAAAAGATTCATAATCATTAGTAGCTCTTACCACATCCACTTTAAGAGGACCATCCTGTCTAAAAGTCTCAAACCCTTCTCCATACTCAGCTCCAATCGCCTAAAATTCAACAAAATCATCACTAAATCCATTTAATCTCCTCTTCTCAATCAACAAAAACACAGGAAAACATAAGAAATTTACCTCTTGCATAAAGAGTTTGTTTGGTTTGAGAGGAAACCCATTAACGTCGCCGTTTTGATAATCAGAACCAGAGGAACTTCTCACTACCAAACGCTGCTTCACCAACTTCGTATCTTTCGGTATCTGGAAAATAAAATAGAAAATCTCAGAACTTTAAAATTGTTCTCCATTGATTTCGAATCAAATCTTAAAGCAGAAGACTAAGGATACTAATACAAACCTGAAAGCTGAGATTCGAGGAGAAATTAGAGTGAGGAAAGCGAAAAGATGGTTCGGAAGAGATAAGCAGAGACGAAGGACGAGTACTGCATGAGCAGTCCATGATTTATTTGATTAGGGTTTCTTCGGAATCAGAAACTGAGAAGATGATTGAACAAAAGCATTCGTTTTTGTTCGAAGTTTATTGAATGATTTTAGGGTTCGCAGACGGAACTATCTAAAAGGCTTTGTTCTGGTTCATACGTTTGGAGCCCGAGAACGTAGTGAGAGAGAGAGAAGGTGAAAGAGAGCAAGCTGAAATTGTTATCCAGTGGATCACGCCATTGATGCCGTTTTACGTTCTTAGTATGAGACGTTACGTCGTTTTATTGAAGTGAAAACACCAGGAAGTCTGCATCTGACACAAATACTAACGCTTAAAGTAAAAACTTTCGGATCAGTGAATTATGGACTTTGTTGGAATGTTGGGTATATACAAATAGGAACGTTAATGGGCCAGTGAAATAAACTTTAATAGGCCATTAATTCAACATGGTACATTAGTGGGCTAATATATATTTTTTGTGGTCATAAATAATTAGTTCAACATGGTCATAAATATTTAAACTTTTTCTCATTGTTTTTTTTTTTTCTCAATTGTTTTTTCTTCCATATTTGAAATTTCAATGCTTTTCCTCAAGTTAAATTTCATCAATATAGAAACATATAAATTTACTATTGTTATAGATTTTGAGATACAAATATTTAAACCAATTAGATAAAAAATCCATATAAGATTTTATCATGAATTTCTTGAAAGATCTCCAATTATTAAATGTATATTCCTAGAAAAAACTATATACAGAATAATGACTAATTTGCCACAAAATACAATTATTCTTACATATATAAATTGCATCAAAAGGGTGATAAGTTATCAATTTCAACACTGATTTACTCTTGAAATATCTCTTTCTCAATAGAACTTCCAAAGGAAATGAAGTAAGTCTCTAACATTCTCACTTTCTTTTGCCTCATAGCTCTCCTATCCCGTAAGCATTTCTTATATCTCTGAGATTTTGTTCATTTCTGTAATCTAAAACTCAATCAATAAGACTTATTACTATTTAAAACAATATTAGCATACATGACTTAAGTTAGTTTTAACGGTGTAGATATAACATTCTCAAGTGTTAGCGTGGTGGAAGGTAGAAACACGTTGGAGCATGAAGCCATGTCGCATGTGATTAACCAAAAGACTTCTCCATATGTTGTGCATCCGCAAAAGGTTCCATGCGCTGATTGCACTTGGCCATGTGATCCTGTTGTAGTTGGTGAAGGTTGTATATGTCGTTGCTAAAATTTCCGTTTCTATCATAATTTCGCCATATATAATGTGTTGGACCTTCGATAAAAATTAAATAACAATAAAATTATATTTATTATTGATTGCTCGGAGAAAGAGATATAATGATACCATGAATCTCTTTCTCATAACTACATGGTATAGGAAGTTGAAGAAAACAATATGTTGATTTGCATTTCTCCATAAAAGACTTCTCCACATGTTATGCATCCGCAAAAGCACCCATGCGCTGATTTGCACTTGCCCATGTGATCTTGTTGTATCTGGAGAATGTCATATATGTCGATGCTAAAGTTTTTTTTATTTTATCGAATATCCGCCAAAATGTATTTGGCCTTCCACAAAATAATAATTATTATTGATTATAAACTCTGAGAAGGAGACCATAATTTCTTTCTCATGACAACATTGTCATTGTTAATCATCCAAATCGATTTCACTCTATGTGTTGTACACGCATCACATGAACAATACAACATACTATGTCTCAGTGATATCGCACAGCTGAATAGCTGATCTACTTTCAAGTTAACATACAACACAAAAAAAAAAAAAAAACTATGATAGATAAGAAGAATATGGTTGGTAGTAAGAAAATGTATTTTCCCTAGATCAAATTCCAAAACTTGATACAAAAACTCTAAATTAACCACTGGATGGCTTCGATTCTGTCATTAACGTGCGAGAATCTCGGTGTAATCGAGATCATTATAAACTTAATGATATTTTATCATTCTAAGAGCTAGTCTTGGAAGGTGTGAAGACTTTATTAATCAAGTATATATAAATTATCAAAAAACACAACCCAAAAAACAGTAAGAACAATACACATCTGTAACAGCTTGTCAGTAAATTAGTAGTAATAATTAAAATCTGATAAATACTATATGCTAAAACGTTTTGTGTATCTTATTTTTGTGAGTACACTAATACAATAATGCTTTTTTTTTTCCTTTTCATGAATAAAAAAAAACGTATTGGGACAATAATGGCGGCCTGATCAACGCTAAGTTAACTGCAACCACGAGAAAAAAAGAATCCGAGACTAGTTCTTCCCCAACGACCAATCTTATGTTGCATCAATTTCACAACAGAAGCCTTACCTTTTCATTACACGCATATTGCTTCTTCAAAGTTTCCTTTTAGATAAATTCTTAGTCTGAGTAACATCTCTTTCTTGTCTTGGGGGTTTCTCTGTAATTGCAGCTGAATCGGATCTTGGGCAATTTTTAAATTCCGATTCAACGAGTTTCTCAACTAAGGGTTTGATTCCTTTTCTTTTTCATCTTTGTTTATTCAAATCTGAATACTTTGTTAGGTTTCAATGTGCTGAGAAGTAGAAGAAGCTTCGTTGGCAAGTCCGAATCTTTTCTTCTTCTTTTTTCTGGGTTTTATATTCTTTGCCAACAATGTTTAAGCTTGCAAAGCATATATTCCTTTGAGTAGCTGTTTTATTCCTACAAAGATTTGATCTTCAATAGAGAGAGATAATGGGATCTAATTGTGATGGGAATTTGAAAGCAGAGATTGAAGAATCTAATGGTTCTTCTGGCAAAAATACTAAGGTTCCTCCTTGTCCTCTTGATGTTTCTACATCTAGAAGAACTTTGATTGGTGATGGTAAACCTAGGAGATGGTCTATTAGTGCTTTACCTGATGCTTCTAGTAGATTCCAGCTTCTCAAATTTGGTTCTCCTTCTGCTAAGTTCAAGAAAATGGCTGAGGATAGAGACGAGGTTTCACGGTCAGTGACTAGCTCAAGTAACGGAAGCAGTCATAATTTCAGGGAAAGAATCAGTGGCGTGCTTCACCGGAAAATAGATTGGAGTTCTCTGATGAATATGGGGAAAGAATGGATTAGGAATCCTATTAACATGGCTTTATTCGTTTGGATACTTGTTGTTGCAGTCTCTGGTGCTATTCTCTTCATGGTTATGACTGGTATGTTGAATCATGCTTTGCCTAAGAAGTCACAGAGAGATGCTTGGTTTGAAGTTAACAATCAGATTCTTAATGGCTTGTTTACTTTGATGTGTCTTTATCAACATCCCAAACGGTTTTATCACTTAGTGCTTCTTTGTAGATGGAAGCATGATGATATTACTAAGCTTAGGAAAGCTTATTGCAAGGATGGGACTTATAAGCCTAATGAATGGATGCACATTATGGTTGTTGTCATTTTGCTTCACTTGAATTGTTTTGCTCAGTACGCGCTTTGTGGTCTTAATGTTGGATACAGGAGATCAGAGAGACCTCCCATTGGAGTTGCTATATGTATCTCTGCTGCCATTGGAGCTCCTGCGGTTGCGGGTTTGTACACTATACTAAGTCCACTTGGGAAAGATTATAATGATTCTAATGAAGACGAGGAGAATCAACTGAAGCAACGTGAAGAAGGGTCTGTTAATCGTCGGTTTACTTTAGAGAGGAGGTATTCGTTTGCCTCTGCTTCCACGGGGGTTGGGGATGGGATGGTTCCGGTGAGTGATCCTCAGTGGAGTGGTGGAATTTTGGATATTTGGGATGATATTTCATTGGCTTATCTTTCTCTTTTCTGCACTTTCTGTGTCTTTGGATGGAACATGGAGAGAGTTGGGTTTGGGAACATGTATGTTCACATAGCTACGTTTATTCTCTTCTGTTTGGCACCTTTCTTTATATTCAACTTAGCTGCGGTTAATATCGATAATGAGACGGTCAGGGAGGCGTTAGGGATATCTGGAATCCTTCTTTGTGTGTTTGGTTTGCTCTATGGTGGATTCTGGAGAATTCAGATGAGGAAAAGATTCAAATTACCGAGTTATAATTTCTGTTTCGGTAGAGCCGCGATTGCTGATTGTGCGCTCTGGTTATGTTGTTGTTGGTGCTCTTTAGCACAAGAAGTTAGGACTGCAAACTCTTATGAGATAGTGGAAGACAAATTCTGCCAAAGAAAAGAAGAGAAGAATATGGTATCTCCGAATTTGGTATCACCTTTGCCTCGTGAAGACGGTGTGTTTGATCCTCGGTTTGGTCTCGGGAGCTCCCCTAAGAACATAAGTGGAGCTAGTTCTCCTAGCCCGAGCAGGTTTTGGAAAGAGGCACATAGCCCAAATGTACAGACACCTAGAGAGAAAGAAGAGGTTAAAAGCGATGTTGCTCTGACTCCACCTTCTCCTCTGTCTATACACCGAGAAGCTTGATTTGTAAAACCATGGAAATCCGAGTCCACTGGTAACCCTCCTTTCCTTTCTCTTTAGATGTTGTATGAATATGATTTGAGGACAACTTTTGAATACAAGTCTCTTTGAGTGTTTTACAAAAAAAATTATGAAGCTGGTTTCTTCATGTGAGTTGTATACAATTTCAGTTTCTGGTTTAGAGAACTTTCACGGCTTCTTCTGTAATGTAAATTTGTCTGTCATGCTTCAGTGAGACTTTGAGTGATCTATGTACCTTTGCAGGCTTTGCTTTTTTACTTCTAATTCATGATTCGAACCAGATGGTTGGAGAAGTTGTTGGCTTTTGAGGTTAAGTAGTAAGAACCATAGGAGATTTTGAGTCAGTCATATTCACAATTCTTTATTTTGCTTGGTTTTCTGGTCCGGTTTGGGGTTCAAATTCTCAAGTCTCAGTGGATTACATAAGGGATCACAGTGTATCTATAAACCCACGTATCGCTAATGGTGATCTACACCTGATTTAGATAGAGGAGACTCCACAATGTTAACAAATAATATAAAACTATAGTGCTATTAGTGAAAATGATACCACAAGTTGTCATTAGCAGAGAAAGATCAGTATCAATATCCAATATAGGAATGAAGCGTCACTGTCTTAAAGAGTCATTATCGTGGAGAACCACATCACTAATCCACTTATGTGTAGTTAGTTGTTTGTAATCAACTTTTTGTATTTTCTTGTGTAATCCAACTTTTGATGTATTAGTTTAAGCTGTATTACTTTTAAAAGCTTGCCTTTATTTTCCTTGTGAAATTCTGCATAAATATCAAAAGAGATTTATGACAAAACAATGTTGCTTTTTCATCATTAACGGTTGTGGTATTTTAGCCAATCAAATTCTTTAGTTTCTAATTTTAAAGTTGTGTTTAAAAACAAAAATGTACCACTATCGTCGACATAAGAAAAAAGTATCTAAGCTTAAAACGCTAACATTCATACCAATTTAAATTTATATCATTCCAAAGTTCTTCAAAATCCCTTAGTCTCTCTATTTCAATATGTACGTATAAAAATGTATTATAAGACATCGAAACGTGTCATGTGTACACTGAAGTCGCAGGACTAGAAGGAGCTAATAGGTGGCCATGGTGCTCTACGTGGACTCTCTGTGTGACACGTGTCAAAGTGATTATGCATCTTTCAAACTTCTGTGATAGGTTGGTTGGCCCGACCAAGACGACCAACATACTCGTTGAACACGTTTCGTTGCATATTTCTGTATTCATCTGTATTAATACTAATAAGAAACCATTTCTGTTTGACTGTATTAATGAATAATGATTCCTGAAGATTTTAAATTATTTCTTCCAATAATATGAGCATAGAAAATTATTAAGAACTAATTAATTCTTTCAAGTGGAAAGTCATTATTGAAAATAAGTTAGAGATTTATCGGTTAGTGGGTTTTAAGTAATTTTAAGATGTAGAGAAAACTATGTATTAATGGATCATTATTCTGTATCAAAATTATGTGTAGTTTGTTAAATAATTTATTGATACTAATTAAAATTGGTGTTATTCTCTAAATGCTTTTTCAATAGATTCAAGAAACTTTTGATTCCACATTTTATTTTAATAGATTTAGAAGTGTTTTTAATTGAACATAGCTAGAACTTTTGACTTTCAATTCCATTTTCTCATAAATTTATAGTTTAAACTTAAAGTCAAGAAAAAATCTTACATAAGTGATAAAATTTCATAGATATCTAAAGTCAATAGATATTTTGACTTACCAATTACCATAAGCAAATTCAATTAACCTATTAAATATTCACCTAATACGACGACGGTGGGGTCAAACATTAGCTGGCTCAACTTTCAAAGCCCTTTATCTTCAGGTCCCACAATTTAGTTTAACCCAATAACATGGTAACACGTGTCAGATTAAGCTAAATATCCAAAAACCTTAAAAATAGTATGCGTTACAGAGAATCAGATCCCAACCCCAAGCCTCTATATAAATCCCAGAATCATCAGTACCATTTTTCAAAATCCTTCAAGAATCGCTTCATCTTCTTCTTCTTCAACAAATCGAGTCCTTTTTCTGATAACTCATTTCGATTTCAGAAACTCGCCAAGAACTGGATACTCTGGCGGAATCAGAGATTAAGAACCGAGACGTGGTTCTGAAACTGTATGAAGCCCTGAGATCTCGCGACGTCAAATCTGTGCACCAGATCTTAACCCCAGATCTGGAGTATTGGTTCCACGGTCCTCCGCCGCACCAGTTTTTGATGCGCGTA
Source organism: Arabidopsis thaliana (assembly GCF_000001735.4). Classification (NCBI taxonomy): domain Eukaryota; kingdom Viridiplantae; phylum Streptophyta; class Magnoliopsida; order Brassicales; family Brassicaceae; genus Arabidopsis; species Arabidopsis thaliana. Next base: position 3,442,785 of record NC_003074.8, read on the forward strand.
CTCACCGGAGGTGTCTCTCCGTCTTCTTCCTCCTTCGAATTCGTACCTCTCTCCGTCGTTTCCTTCGGATCTACCGTAATCGCGGAAGGCTGCGACGCCGCGACATCGATTTCTTGGATCCACGCTTGGACTGTAGCGAATGGGATAATCACACAGGTGAGGGAGTACTCTAACACTTCTCTCACCGTCACACGGATCGGTAACGTTGTTGCTGGACGACGCTCCGCTGAGATTGCGCCTCCGTCGCATTGTTCCTCCGTGTGGGAAAGCCAATTCTCGGGTCGGGCTGGTAAACCCGTACCCGGTTTGGTTCTGGCGATTTGAAAGAGTTTGGTAAAGTAAGTAACAGCCACGTCAGGAGAATAACTAAATAAAGGCTGCTTACGTGTCTGTGTGTGGTTGGTTTGTTTGTTGTATGGGTTAAAAAGGATTTTGTTGCTGTTTTAAACGCGGTGTGGGCTTCTGGGGCTACGGTCGCGTTTGGCTGTCGCTAGTTTTTTTTTTTTTTTAAGTTGTTTGTCTGAAAATTCGTGTGGGTTTGTGTTTTTTAGTGGGAGCAAGTATGGGGAAACCCAAATCGACTTGTTGTCCCGTTGCGTTTGATGTAACGTTTGCTTATGTTATAATTGAAATAAAAAAGTGCTTTTGGGATCTTTTGATGATTAAAGTTGTTTAGTACGAGAAGTTGTGCATTTGTTGGCAAAAGATGATAACCATAACGTATGGCCCATATCTTTTTGTGAATTAGCCATGATTTGATAAACAAGTTGATTATGTACCTCATTTTGTAATAATATCAATGCGTGACAACTTTATTTGGTTATTGTGGATTATAGGATTTGATACATAAGAGTTCTGTTTATCTAAGTTTTCTGATTTGGATATTGTGGCTTATAGGATTTTACTACATAGTTTGTCTTCAATGGAAAAAGAAGTATAGAATTGAAGAATTGATTAAATGCAATCGTGGACGCAAATATTAAAAAAGAGTTAAAAATAATGAAAAGAGAAAGAATTGGGAGTGGGAAGCAACGAGGAAGGTCACTTGTGCGTCTTTTTGTGGATGTGGACACGCATTTATTCGCGTGATATATTTATCTTTTGGCGTTTGTATGGTCAAATTGGTGTGACGACTGGAACGATAATAACAGAACGGAGGAACTAGTAAACAAAACACATTAATCAATTTTAGAAGATAAAACTTATAAAAGTCTACATGGGCGTATTCATTTTTTTTTTAATTAAACGTGCGATGCACTGACGCAAATGTTGACATTCATTGAACTAGATGTGTTTTTGATGTCTCCCATACCCAAAATATTCATGAAATGTTATCCAAAATATTTATGTATATTACAAACCCATTTATCTAAAACATTTGAACAAAAATGTATACTGAAACAGTAGTTTTTTTTTGTCTAACGTAGATTGGAAGTATCATCTGTGATTACAAGTAACGCCACGACAAATGCGAAATCCACATATGGATTAACTCTCACTTTGAAGCTGTAACTCCCTTTTATGAGTCCTCCCCATGTGAAATCATGAACCACCTGCATAATTTAAGCTCTCATTTATCTTTTTCTTTTAACGTAGTAGTAAAATCACTATAGTGTTGGTCCTTCGAACAAGAAGCTATATATGGGTGCAACTGGTAGTTAGCTAGAGGAACAAGCTAAAATGTGACATAATTTACCGTATAATATTTTAATTATCGAATAAACCAAAGAAGGTAGGAATAATGCATGAATGACATACCTCAGCAAGAAGAGTATTGTGAATTGGCTCGAAGAGTTTGAAAGAAGAGCCGATATAACGACCAAATGTTTGAAAATCTGGCTCGACACTACTTATGTCCGTTGAAGATTGGTCTGGCGGTAAAGTGACATCAAGTGATGTTTTGAAGGATAATAGATTTGGTTCCCTTGCTGAGAAAAGAAGATTATCAGATTCTGTGCTATCTCCTTTGTATACTTCCCAATTGTATCGCATTGGTACTAGTCCCTGAAACATGGTTCATTTGTTACTTTCAGAAAACCTAGTCCTTACTCGTGAATGTGGCCAATTGGTCATGAGATGGATTCAACTTTTTTTCTTCTCACGAGAGCATAAATTATGCTTTCAAGTCACAAATACTTCTAAACATATCTAGACATTCTATTGACTACATATGTTTTAACTCTTTTGAGTGTCAAATCAAATTTTCATTGTTTTACGTTCTACAGTTAAAAATTTGATCATTTTGTCATTGCCGATATGGTTAATCGAACCGATTAATCAATTAGTCATTCCATTGCTGGATACTAATAATTTGAGACTGTTAAGCAACAAACTAAGGAGAAAAGTTGGCAAAAAGATTTGGTTTTAGGCCATTTACCACTCAGCCCGTCTATTGACATCTACCAATTTTCTGATTAATGAAATTAGGCAATACTACCTTGATGGGTTAAGCTAGGTTCTATATGTGGGCAAAATTAGGTTATGCAGCCAAATTGCCATTTAAAAACGTTTCGTATAATCGACCTTGTATTAAGAAATATTTAATGAGTCGTTCCATTAAAATTTTTAAAACCGAACTAAAGTTTATATAACACAATTAACATGTGATGATCATCAACAATACGACAGAATGATTTTCGTAGATAAATAGATGTGATTAGTGATGTTTGTGTGACCTTAGTACGCATGGAGAGAAGAGGAATTCCGGCGGCGTCACGGAGGACACGTTTACGGCGGATGTTCCAAATGCCACCGTCCACGGTGAAGATGAGATTGTTAGAAAGATCGAAAACGTCGTAGCGTTCCCTTTTCAGGCTCTCACGCCGCCTTCTCACCACCAGCTCCGTCGTGTACGGATTACAAAACATCTCTCCCACAACACTCACCATTTTTATCCAACAAAATAATGAACAAGTCTGTCTGATACAAGATTTCTAATTAAAGGATCGCATTGTCTTGATTTTTTCTCAATTTTTTCTTTTATATTACTTAAATAAAGAGAAGAAAAGTAGAGCTTATTACTTAAAGTTAATTAACGCGGTTCTTAGATTGCTTGAAGCAGAAGGAAATATTATTCATTTACTATTTTACTCTTATTAAAGAAGTTTTTTTCTTTTTTCTTTTTTGTGTGGTTTATGAATGCGACACGAAGAGAGGAATACGGTGTTCTAGCTAGTATTTTATCAAGCTTCTTGGTCATGTCCAAATCCGAATTTCTTCATTGACTAAGATAAAAGAGGGAATATTTTCTTAAGAAACAGAGATCATTGTGTGATTATCTTGATGATCAATAGACAATAGTCTTCAGAAGATTAACTTCATCAGTTGATGTTGATGAACGAATATGTTTGCTAATTTGTTATTTGATTCTCTTATAGTATTATCTCTTCCAAAATTCTCTTTCTTCTTGAAAAATGGAAAACCAAACACAACAAAAAGTTCAGAAGTTCTTGCGATTAGAAATAAGATTCTTCTCTTAGTATAGTATGTTTAGATATAAATTAAATAGAATGAAATAATGTATTATTTTACTGAAATGGAGAACAATACATAAGAAAAATATATGAAATAAATGATCCTTATGATTGGAACTTAATAGCCTAAATCTCAAGGTGTATAAAATACTAAAATACTTGAACAAGCTTAATGTTCTCTACATGGTTTAGATATATGTAACATCACTTACCGTTAAGCTCTTCCATTCCTTGGATTTCAAGTCTTATGATCGTGTTCCTCTCGATATTGTAGTAGAAGACGTAGGAAGGCATAAATGTAGATGGGTACTTGTACGAAAACACAATTTCATTGGTGCAACTGCCAACCATTCCAAGAAGTCGTAGCTTGGTCTCTTCTCCAACTACATTCTTCCACAGAGGAGGCAACATGTATACATGCTTCGACCAATCATGTTTTTCAGCGTCTTCTAGGACCCGCAACTCGAAACTTTTACTTGTTCCACTAACAATATCGGTAGACTCTTCCGTCATCAACAAACCTAATTTGCCATTGTAGTTTATCATAGTTGTTGAACTAGGCAAATCTCTATCGAAAGTTTCCATGACTTTCATAAAGCTGAACTTCTCCGAGCTAATATCGAAGCAAACTACTATAGTAACCATTAAAGACCCTTTTTCGACGGCAGTATAATACAAAACACTGTTAATGCATATTTCAGTACCACGAGGAACATGGGGTTTGCAACATTCAATCATCCTCCATGATTTTCTTTTAGTTTCTAGTGTTAGAACTTGATACTCTTGGCATTGATACTCGTTAGCCAAAACCTTGAACTGTTTCTTAGTCTTACAAAAGTAAAAGAATTGTGCAATACTTGCAACCTAAAAAGATAAACATCTAATATTTCACACATTTTATAAAACAAAAGAATTAAAAATTTAAAATATGTTATTTTTTGAATTTATTTTTAGTAACCTTGCTCCAATTTCTGGATTTAAACAACAATTATAATTTCAGAATTAAATTAAAAATGATGGTAACAACAAATTTATTAATTTTTGTTTTGTCATGATCTTAAACAAACCTATAAAATCTGTCTACTTTATTAACCCAGAGCATTGACGTGATTGTCGTACAGGCAACTGCAACGTCTCTCTGCATTCTCTGATGAATAATATTACGGAAACACCCCTATAACTTTCCATTTTAGTGTCAAAGCCCAAAAACCCAAAAGGGTAAACTCGTCTCATAAATATTTCTTTTTCGCGCTTCATCTATTTTCTTTCTCTCGGAAAATAAATTGCAGTGTTTTCTGCGATTTCCAGTCTATACCTTTTTGTTTTAACTCTCTCTCTCTCTCTCTCTCTCATACTAGCCATTATCAAATCGAAGAAACTCTAAGATTTTTCTCTTCAAATTCCATTTCTCTGTGAAAATTTCTTCATCCTAATGCGTTTCTCGACTGTTATTCGCAGGAATTTGAGTTTCTGAAGATTCGGTTCGCTTCGTCTTCTTCGTCTCTATCGTTCAGGTAAGGTCTTCTCTTACTCTAGCTGTTGTTTTTATTTTTGAAATTTCTTTGAGATTTTGTGGAGATTGTGCTCTAATGTTGCTCTGTTTGCTTATCTCTAAGCTCGGAAACCTTGAATCTCTCTTCGGTCGTCTCCTTAAACCTCAAGTAGCTGTGCGCTTAAGGAATCTGAGGTATTATTGTCTCAACTTCGCAGATTTGTTTTCATTTCGTTGTTTCCGTTTCAGATTTCAGTTTTGTCTCTTTTAGAAACCTTCGATTTTGGTTTGTCACTGAGCGTTTGCTGAGAAAGAACTCATGTGGGTATGAGATCTTTCATTTTTCTTTGGTTTCTTAATTAGGAACTGTTGTTAACGTTCAGTGATTGAAGATCCTCTCTGCTTAAGGTTTCTGGAACTCGTGAATTTTTTTAGGTTTATGTGTTGCTAACATTGTCTCAAAATGCAAGTTGGTCCTACTTAGAGTATCTGGGAACGAGTACTTCAGATAATAACTGCAAATTGCTTGATGATTTTAATGACAGTTTTGTGTTGACGATTTACTGTCACTTATGCTTTTGTTACGCTTTTGGTTTTGACATGCTTTCTAGTGAGAAGCAATGGGTGCAGGGAGGAAGACAGAGACCTATACATTGGCTCAGGATGGTCAATACATATCAGGATAAGGAAATATGTGTGTGAGGAATCTGAAGAAGGGAGATCTTTGTGGGGTTATATTTGGATGCAAGTTCAGCACTATCAAAGAGTGCTATGCTAAGAATTTGTTTGGTTAGTTGGCTATACAATCTTTGAGGCTTAAAGTTTAATGACGACCAGGATTTTGAAAATGATGCTTGTTTTGTGAACAGGCTTACCAGCCCCGCACATGGCTTATATCAAGAACATTGATCCTGGTTTGACGCTGTTCCTGTTCAACTACAGTGACAGAACACTTCACGGCATCTTTGAAGCTGCTAGTGAAGGAAAACTGAACATTGATTCCAAAGCTTGGTCTCCAAATGGGACAGATCCAAGTCCATATCCTGCTCAGGTACCTTTGCTTAGTACAGAACGTCTTCTTTAGTTGAGTCACCCAAATGTCCTCTAAACAGAAATGTATCTCGTTCTGCAAATCTTTGCCACAGGTAAAGGTACGAGTCCGAGTGCGGTGTGAGCCCTTGCCTGAAGAAAAGTTCAGCCCAGTAATTGTTGAGAATTACAATGACGACAAGATGTTTTGGTTTGAACTAGATCGAGGTCAGACAAACAAGCTGCTCCGTTTGTTTAAACCATCCCCATCTGTTAGGCCACCAACGATATCCAGAGATGCTGTACCACCACCCAGAAAGCCTATTCCGGCATCTTCTCTTGCACAGATAGGTGACTCGGGAGCAACGCGTATTGATAAGTGGAGCAATCTGTTCAAATCTTCCGATGAGTCTACCAAAAACAAAGAGAAAGACTCGAAAGAAGGTGCACTCGGAGCAGGTTCGAGATTAGTCAATCTTGGAAAAACTAAAGAATGGGAAACAGCTTCCAATAATGCAGATGAGCGAAGAACTCAACCATCAGTGTCACAGTCTGGTACATCTTACTCATCAGCTCTGAGTCACATGACCGCTTCTTCAACTCAGGAGAAGAAAAATTCTATAACAAATGAAGGTTCATCTCAAGCATGTAAAGGTGTTGAAAATCCTTGGACATCTGCTGCTCGAGTTCCACCTATACACCAAGACAGTGGAGGATTCAGAAATGCTGCAATGGAAGGTGAAGATGTCAAAGTGAATGCTTATCATCATCAGCAAAATCTCCATCCAACACAAAAGGGAACCTCTACTACAGCTAACAATAGAATAGTACCTAGCATTAGCAAGGAAGAGCCTGCTGAGGATACATATTCATTCATCGATTGGGATGCAACATCTTCCTTTCAAGTCCATCTCGATGGACTGAACAAGATTTTGGAGGATCCTAAGGATAAGGAATGTTTCAAGAGCTTAGTGGGTAACACAGGACAAGCTTCTTCATCTATGGTGCCTAACAGTTGGGAGGATGACTTTGAGGAAAGAAGTATAGCTAAATCGCCTTGTGGATCATCGTATGTTTCTGCCGGTACAGGAGACGTGGTTGATGACATCGGACGTATGGATAATTTCAAGATGGAAATTGGATCTCCCACTGTTGTGGATATATTGACTGAGGTAAGTTTAAGGTCATCCATCGTTCTCTGAACTATAAAAAACAGTTTTGCTTGTGACCCTCTAATGAAACATTATGAATATGTTTTTCTCTGCTAGCTATTGGCGGAAGTCAAGGAGTTGAAGCATACTCAGCTGAAACAAGCTGAGAGGATGATTACTTTGGAGATGGAGCTGGTAAAAACACTTTGCAAAACTCGTAAATTGATACTTTTTCTTTTGTTTTTTTCTTACCTAGCTTCAAATGCAAACTTTCTTATCTTTTGTTTGGGTTCTTTGCAGCTTGAAACAAGAAGGGATATACTTCGGCTAAAAGGGAGCAATGGAAGTTTTTAAGCATATGGTAACTAGCTACTTTCTTTCTTTTGAACAAATGCGCTAAAAGGAAGAAGAATATGGAAATGATTTGACTCAACGTTCGAAACTGGCTCTAAGGGAATACTCTCTTCTTTTGTTGTCAATCCTTGATTTGGTATGCTTCAGTTTCAGTTTGTATTGCAGAAAAACTAGTATCTGGTTGGTTTTTTCGAACTCACTTCCATCGTTCTTCGCCATAAAAAGGTTTGACTTTAACTATCACATGAAACTTACATTGCCACTAAACTAAAAGCTTTATATCACTCCAAATGTACTTATGGTTCACTTTTTGACAAGCAAAATGAAAGTTATTAATTAGACATTTGAGAGTTCTTAGACAAAACAAACCATAAATGCAGATCTTTGTATATGAGCTTCATTTCTCTCATACCTCCTTCTCTGTTGTTATCTTTGGACACCCTCAGAGCACCAAAGGATTGTGCCTATAAGAAAGCACCAAATACCAAACATAAGAGTTGTTTACATTTTAAAAAATTTCAGCGGTTTAATCACCGAAACAGATTTTTGATTGCTTCTGGGTGCTGTGTGCGAAAACGAAAGATCAAAGAGATATTTCACAAATTTCGGTATCAATTATACGGACCTATATTCAAAAGTTTGTCCACGTAATTTATTCTAATGTTTGCTAACAAATTCGTTTTAAAAATCAGAACATTACCTCTCTAGTGAGTTGTTGTGTGTCTTTTCCGTCTACGATTGTTTCGGCCAAAAGGGTTCATGAACCACTCTGGTTTATAGGAAACGAGTATGTATCCAAACATCAAACCAAAGGCAATACCAGGTCCGAATCCTATTGCAGCTGCTATCCAACTAATCAGATCTTCGTCTTCTTCCTCTGTTTGCGGCGTTTCAAACTGTTGATGTGATGCTGGCGTGTGAATATCTCTGCAAACTTCTTCAAGAGAAGAGCCGAAAAGTCCCAAGTTACCTTCAAAGGAAGAGCAACGCTGCGTTAGAAACTGCTGGCCTCCTGGTACTAGGCCTGTAAGCTGGTTATGAGAGAAGTTCATATACGAAAGCAACGAGAGGTTCCCTATCTCTTGTGGGATTTCTCCATAAAGCTTGTTCTGGGAAACGTCCAACGACTCGAGAGCTGTCAGGTTCCCTATAGATGAAGGGATGTGGCCGGTGAAAGCATTGTTTGACAAGTTGAGCACATGAAGCTCTTTCAATAGACCGATGGACTTTGGAATCTCTCCTTCAAATTTGTTTCCCGAAAAGTCGACTGCTGTGTAGATTGTGAGGATACGTACCAGCTCCGACTCTACACCTTTATTCATCAAAACCATTGAATCTTGGTAATAGCCTGATCCCAGGTAGTTTACATTCGACCCATCTTCGTATGTCCCAAGTGATGACATCCTACTCCACTCCACAAAATACTCTGTCGGCAAACTTCCATTGAAGTGATTATGTGATATGTCGATGATTCGCAACTTAGGGAACAAGGCTTGATTTATTGGTCCATGGAATGCATTGGAGCGAAGGACAAGAACTTGTAGCTTTTGTAGAGAACTCAACCAGAACGGAAACATGTCGTTGATTCTGTTGCTTTCCACGTTCAAAACTTCAAGATTAGAGAAAAATCTCAAAGATCTTGGAAGCTTTCCCACAAGCTGGTTATGGCCGACATCAAGCGACCTTAGACTTTCGAAAATATGCTCTGGAAAACCTCCACTAAGATTATTTTGACGAAGGTTTAGTTCTGAAAGATTACTCTTGAGATTTTCCATACAACGAGGGATTGAACCGCTAAAGTTGTTGTCTGATAAATCGAGAGTGTATAGAGAACGCAACTCACATATGAAAGAAGGAATCTTGCCGGTGAAGTTATTGTTGGAGCCAAGCAAGTACGCCATAGATGGTTCAGGTTTCGTTGGTCTTTGGAAACCGATGAAAGTGTTGTTGGAAAGATTCAAGTAGAACAAGTTTGGTAGCGTCCATAACCAGCCAGGAACTTGACCTTTGATTTTGTTGTTGGAAACGTCTAGAAACCCCAATTCGTGTTGTGTTCTTAGGATCTCTGGAAAATCGGTGATACCGCATCCTGACAAGTACAAAGATTGTATCGATTGCGAAGGAGGATCTGAAGAAACTGAAGACTTGTTTGTGGCTGAAACAAGGTTGCCTGAGAGATCCAATGAACGGAGCGTCTTGAAATATGGTAAGATATCGTTCAAGTCAATCGTAGTGGTGGTCAAATAGGATAGCCTAAGATCGTCAAGCGACTTGAGATGCGAGAAGATACTAAAGTCAACTGGGCGACATTGGGTGTTTAAATGGGAAATGCCAAGTTCCTGAAGGTTGATTAATTTGGAAATGGAACTCGGGATTGGTCCTATGAAGTTGTTGCTGCCAATGTTAAGGTATTGTAGGTTAGATGGTGAAGATATATTCCCAAACTCAAGAGTGCCTTTGAGTTGGTTACCACTCAAACCAAGGTAAGTCAAAGAAGGAATGATGAAGAGAAAAGAAGGGAATGTTCCGGTGAAGGCGTTGTCACTTGCATAAAAAGCCATCAAGTTGGATAGTGAAGTGATATTAGGAGGAAGCGTGCCTGTGAACTTATTGTTGGAGAGTGATACAACTGACAACCCTGTCAAGTTTAGTAGGACATTGGGAAAGTTTCCACCGAGCTTGTTGAAAGAAACATCTAAGCGGGTCAGCTGGTTTAGATTGCCAAAAGAAGATGGGATTTCACCATAGAAATTGTTAACAGAAAGGTAGAGAACGATAAGTTGAGAAAGGTTGCCAATCGAAGATGGAATCTGACCCGAATATTTGTTATAAGAAAGGTGGAGATTGGTGAGATTAGAAAGACCTCCAATTGAAGACGGAAACTGACCAAAAAAACGATTACCAGAAAGACCTAGAAAGGTGAGATGAGAAAGATTACCAATTGAAGATGGAATCTGACCAAAAAAACGATTACCAGAAAGACCTAGAAAGGTGAGATGAGAAAGATTACCAATTGATGATGGAATCTGACCCGAAAACTGATTAAAAGAAAGGTCGAGAGAGGTGAGACGAGAAAGGTTTCCGATTGAATTCAGAATCTGACCCGAAAAACGATTATAAGAAAGGTCGAGAGAGGTGAGATGAGACAGATTTTCAATTGAAGACGTGATTTGACCTTCAAAATCATTATGTGAACGGTCTAGAGTGGTTAGGAAATGAAGGTTTCGAATACTGCTGTTGGAATGAAACCGGCCATGGAGGGAGCTGCAGCTAAGGTTGAGCTCGATCACTTCCCCGGACTTGGCATTGCACGTGACTCCCTCCCAATTACAACAGTCGCTGTTATTCCCCCATGACTCCGTCTTCCGATGAGATTCAATGCCAACCATCTTACAAGTAGGAGAAGGCTTCCCAATCTCAAACTCGTTTTTGAACTTGAGAAGTGCATCCTTTTGTTCGGGACGACACAAGTGCCTAGTAGGAGCCGCAAGCACGTCCGAAAAATGACAAATGAATAAGAAAGTAAAAGAAAGAGTAATACGAATGATACTCGTTGAGACCACCCAAGAGCCTTTCATCCTCCTTAATTTACGCTAGCTAGCTAGTCGAATTTTCTTGAATATTGATAAAAGAAAGTGGAGTTTGTGGTAGTAAATAAGATGGTTTCGTGCCCATCTCTTTATAGACATAGTAATAGATTCTACTCCACAAAGATAAATCCAACACAGCTTGACTCACATTATATAACCAGTCTTTCTACCAAGTGTTCTTCACGTTGAAACGAAAAGACTTAAAAGAGTCTTCATGTTGAATAGTCCATTTCCACACATTTTGTCTTTACTTTAATTACGTACAGGAAACTTCGAAAAGTTGTTTTCCCAACCAAATTGGACGACTTGTTACTATGTCTATAAGTCTGATATTATTAGTTCAGAGATGGATATTATCAATTTTGTGCATCAGTCTGAAAAACAAACTCGGGCTAAGGCCCAACAACATAGGAGGATAAAAATAAAACGCAGGCCCATTTGATCACATTCCACCGAACTCAGAAGAGTATAAGTATTCCCCTTTTTGAAAAGAAAGAACAGATAACGTAAGATCGGTTGTGTCTCGCCGCAATTTCTCTTCATACCGTCGTCAACATGTAACGTTCTGTAGTCCGCATGAAACCTTAGCAAATTCGCGAGCTTCGATTTCCAAATTATGGGGGTTTAGGCCGACCGATAATTGAAGACCGTGATGACGAGTTTGATTTTGTCTCATTGATAATGCGTGGACATTTGCTTTGTGTTTGATGATTACTGTTAGAGACTTAGAGTTATTGTACTTAGTAGAAGAGACTAATTGTAAATTAATTAATGCGAGCTTTGGAGTTCAAAAAACCTATAACTGAACTAGAATCTCGTTAATTATTTGTGTGTTTCTCTGATTTTATGCTTTCAGGATAAAACACTGTTTGATGTGCTTCGTATATTCTCTCTTAGAATGAAATGAATTCAGAAGAAAAGTTTGTGGGTGATGGTGATAATCATGGTTGTGATGTTGCTTTGTGTTTGTTTGATTACTTATTTTTTGGAATTTTGGATGTATATTATTCAATTTAATATACTGCCATACTAGAAAATAAATATTATAGATTATAAATCTACTTTTTTGGTTATAAATTATTCATAACATACTGTTAATTTGTTTTCCTCAAAATATCAGATTATTGTTCAAATATTGACTATAATCTTTAAAATGAGACTTTCTTAATAATTAAGTTTCATTATTTAAATATTTATTTCTTAAAATATTAGTATGGTTTTGTGATTCTTGAGTCTTAACATGTACATATTGTATTAAATATGTTTCTGTATGTGTTTATCAACTATAGTAAGGATTCCCATTGCTTACCCGTATTGAGAGCGTGTTTTTGTGTGGTGAAAATTTCAACACGTGTCGTCACTGGGGAATGTTATGATCCACAATTCGAATTAATAAGTGCCATGTCACTACTACTCTCATTAAAATATCAGAAATATCTAGACAAAGTTATAAATACCCTTTCGACCTCTTGATAATATCTGATTTCTGTAAAAAGTTTGTTGTCTTTACAAAAAGAAAAGAAAAAAGAGACGCTAGAAAGAACGCGAAAGCTTGCGAAGAAGATTTGCTTTTGATCGACTTAACACGAACAACAAACAACATCTGCGTGATAAAGAAGAGATTTTTGCCTAAATAAAGAAGAGATTCGACTCTAATCCTGGAGTTATCATTCACGATAGGTATGTTTGATTTCCAATTAATCTTTTCTGGGTTTGTCGATTTTTCGCTGAATTAGTCTCGAAGAGGGTTTTGGGTTTGATGAATTTTGGGTTTTAGATGTTTTCGTGTTCATTGATTTGTTCAAAATGTCATCCTTTTAGGTTTCGCTGTTTTTGAGAGAAATTTGGGAAATTTTCTAATTTAGCGTTTATTTTTTTTTACACGGTTTCTTTAATCTAAGACTCGGGTTAAAAAATTGGAAATTCTAATGCGATTTTTGCTTTTCTATTAATAAAGTAAAACTTGGTGAGCAAGTAAAACACCCTTGGTGCCCAAGTTGTTTCTGTTCCTCTTTATAACTATAAATTCCGTGACTCGATAATTTCTGTTTTCTGAAATTGAGAGGAAGAGACTGATTCAAAACCTTTTTTTTTCCTATCTTGTAGATTCTTAGATTGCGACTATAAAGAAGAAGATGGCTGTATATGAACAAACCGGAACCGAGCAGCCGAAGAAAAGGAAATCTAGGGCTCGAGCAGGTGGTTTAACGGTGGCTGATAGGCTAAAGAAGTGGAAAGAGTACAACGAGATTGTTGAAGCTTCGGCTGTTAAAGAAGGAGAGAAACCGAAACGCAAAGTTCCTGCGAAAGGGTCGAAGAAAGGTTGTATGAAGGGTAAAGGAGGACCAGATAATTCTCACTGTAGTTTTAGAGGAGTTAGACAAAGGATTTGGGGTAAATGGGTTGCAGAGATTCGAGAACCGAAAATAGGAACTAGACTTTGGCTTGGTACTTTTCCTACCGCGGAAAAAGCTGCTTCCGCTTATGATGAAGCGGCTACCGCTATGTACGGTTCATTGGCTCGTCTTAACTTCCCTCAGTCTGTTGGGTCTGAGTTTACTAGTACGTCTAGTCAATCTGAGGTGTGTACGGTTGAAAATAAGGCGGTTGTTTGTGGTGATGTTTGTGTGAAGCATGAAGATACTGATTGTGAATCTAATCCATTTAGTCAGATTTTAGATGTTAGAGAAGAGTCTTGTGGAACCAGGCCGGACAGTTGCACGGTTGGACATCAAGATATGAATTCTTCGCTGAATTACGATTTGCTGTTAGAGTTTGAGCAGCAGTATTGGGGCCAAGTTTTGCAGGAGAAAGAGAAACCGAAGCAGGAAGAAGAGGAGATACAGCAACAGCAACAGGAACAGCAACAGCAACAGCTGCAACCGGATTTGCTTACTGTTGCAGATTACGGTTGGCCTTGGTCTAATGATATTGTAAATGATCAGACTTCTTGGGATCCTAATGAGTGCTTTGATATTAATGAACTCCTTGGAGATTTGAATGAACCTGGTCCCCATCAGAGCCAAGACCAAAACCACGTAAATTCTGGTAGTTATGATTTGCATCCGCTTCATCTCGAGCCACACGATGGTCACGAGTTCAATGGTTTGAGTTCTCTGGATATTTGAGAGTTCTGAGGCAATGGTCCTACAAGACTACAACATAATCTTTGGATTGATCATAGGAGAAACAAGAAATAGGTGTTAATGATCTGATTCACAATGAAAAAATATTTAATAACTCTATAGTTTTTGTTCTTTCCTTGGATCATGAACTGTTGCTTCTCATCTATTGAGTTAATATAGCGAATAGCAGAGTTTCTCTCTTTCTTCTCTTTGTAGAACAATAAGTGTACGTAATTAACAAAAATTATAACCATAATTTACAATTACAGTTCTAAAAAAATCTTGAATTTAGAGAAAAGAATCATGGATAAAATAACTTGGCAAAGAAAAGCTCGTTCCAAGTATCTTGAAGACCAGGCAAGCACCAATGTATACAGTCTGAGTAGCTAGCCGGATTTGCTAGCTGCTCCTTCGTCAATGGGCTCCATTGCTTCTTGTAGATTGACGTGTGCGCGTCTTTCCGATAGCCAGAGAGTTGTGTAATGTTAAGTACCGTCACCGGAAACTCTGCTCTTTGGTCTAATTCCTCTCCTATCACTTTCATTAAGGTTTTGCTGCAGTCTGATGGCCAATGGTTCATGTCTTGGATCGGTGTCGTTTGATTGTAACAATTTTTTCCTTGTTCGCCTCCCCAATCCTCGCCCCTGATCATGGAGGTAGACAAATATGAAACCTTTGTATGCTAAATCTTAGTGTGGTTTCTAATTGCGGATCATGTTATAAGCCACATTTACTTAAACTATTAAAGATAAACCGGATCAATCTAAACTCCATTACTCATTTCATTCAATACCAAATCCGGACTACATTGTTCTAAGCCATATATCTCCTCTCTTTTTGGTTCCTGGTTTTGAATTTGAAGTGTTTATAGATAGTTAAATCACAGTAAAGTTCAAGAAGTTACTGACTTGTAATGAGTAGGAGACATGGTAGCAAAGAAAACCCTCGTCTTCAATGGATCCATATTCTTCTTCACCCATTTAACCATAGTCTTCAACGCCATTCTATAAGCATCTTCACTCTCCATCTCAACGATTCTCTTCTTCTCATCCTTGAAAGAACCTTCCCTTCAAATAACAAATCGAAAAAAATAATCAAATCATAAGTATTATACAGAAAAGTATTTGAGAACCTATACTTAAGAAACAATGACGAGAGCTTTAAATTTCATGATTGATAACATACAAGATCTTCATTTTGAAGCCAGTCCTCCACCACAAGTATGTGTTGAACACAACTATATCAGCCCCTCGCCAATGCCTACCGTGTTTGTTGATCGATCCTTTCCTCACAATTCGATCTGATACTCTATGAACTGTTGCGTTATCTGAATTCGATTCTAGAAGAAACGGTGCCCAATAGAACTCAATCGTTGCATTGTAATCCTACATAAACATACCACAAGAATCTATAAGAATCCTAACCAAGCCAACAGTTTTCACATCTAAGCTTAATCTTTGTCATCCTCATACTCAGATCTCTATGAATTGTAACATCAGATTCTACAAAGCAACTTCAATGGCTTCCGCAAGACTTTCTAAATCTGAACCAAACTTACCTTGAGAGAGAAGACGGTGAGTGATCCGAAAGTATCCATGGATTTGGAGTTCTCTGGGATTTGTGAATGAAGAAGACAGATGAGAGAAACATACATTCCTCTGTTCAACGAATCTCCAACGAACATCATCTTCTTCCCTCTTAAGCTCTCCAACATCACCGTCGCATTAAACCTATTAACACATTCAACAACCACAGAGCAAATCCGATCTGAAGATCAATCACCGAATCGCATTCAAAATCGAACGGAGAGAGAGACTAACGAAGGAAGTGAGCAGGAATCAGGTCGCCATCTCCATGACTGATAATCACTATCGGGACGGCCATGCGTGCGGCAAGTGAGCTGCGGCTGAATGTACGGACACTCGGATTCTCTGTAAAGTGGACGCGTTGACCAGTCTTTGACCCAATTCCCTTTGAAGACATCGCATCCTTCCGGCGTTTTACCTACTGCAAAAGCAGGTGGCGGAGGAGATGGCGGTGGAGGAGATGGTGGTGGAGGAGACGGTGGTGGAGGAGAAGGCGGAGGAGGAGATGTTGGTGGAGGCGGAGGAGGTTCGTCAACTACAACGACGATTGCGGATTGGTGGACGATCGTCGGAGAGTGAAGAGATCGACGAGAGAAAGAGATGAAATCGTGGCCGTAGATGAAGGCGGCGAGTAAGATGAAAGCGAGTACGGTGAAGAAGAAGTGTGTGAGACGGCGTTTTCTACGGTTAGACGGTGAAAACAACGCCGTTGTCATATTTTTTTTTTTCTTTTATTATAACGTTTACCTTTTTTTTTCTTTTTCCTTTTTACGCCTTTCTCTTTTTATGGTGTAGTAATGACAAAATTTGGTTTGATTAAAACTTTAATTTGGAGTATACTGAATTATTATAGTATATGATTTTAATGTTTATAAACAAAGCTATAATTTGTTGTACTTGCACGATCCAAAACCAAACCCATGTTCTTGCCCATAATTAAGCACGACTGTTTATATTTTAATTCAAACTTACAAAATTGGAACAATTTCGTTGCTTGTATCCAATGAACTTATCTATCTCCAAATTAGTCTGAATTCCAATTTGGATTACGGTGTTATAAAACAAAAAGAAAGCAAGAAAAGCCACTACACTTTTTGCTAATCACATGTTTGAACTTTTAAAGGATCAACAATAACATTTAACTTTGTTTGTATTCAAAGGCCTTATAAGCATTTTATCAGATCCAATAAAGAAGAATCCAACTTTTCATGCCTTAATCAGTAATCACAGGCCAAGGCCCATATAAATATCTTATCTCTCTGCTTTCGTGTAAGTTTACTTTATAAAAAAAATGAAATTGTCATGTCGTTTAGATTCACATCAAAAGAATGATAAATTCACATGCTCTGTTTTTTTTCTTCTTTAATTTGGCGTACGAATAAACCAAAAGAAGAATAAATTAAATAAAAAGCCATCGTCATCATCTTCCTTCGTTGACCACTGCAAAATGCGAGAACTTCTTCGCGCCTATTTCTCTCGAAGAACTCTCGTATCTCTTTACAATCTCTTCTTCACCCTCTCCCGTAAGCTCCTCACTTCATTTCCCCTCTCTCTCCTCATGCCCAAATCCAACGATGACGACGTTGCACAATCTGAAGCCGTTCCGTTGCTTGATCTTGTCAAGCCATCGTTACCTATATCTTTCCCGATCAAAGCTCTTCAAGACCTGAAATCTCGCTCTTACTTTGATTCCTTTCATTTCCAGTTTAATCGCTCCACAGTACCTTTCCGCCGAAACTCCGACTGTTTACCGAATCGCCCAAGGGTTTTAGTCTGCCATGACATGAAAGGAGGGTATGTAGATGACAAGTGGGTACAAGGGTGTGAAAACGAAGCCGGATTTGCGATTTGGCATTGGTACTTGATGGACATTTTTGTTTACTTCTCTCATTCTCTGGTCACTATTCCTCCTCCTTGCTGGACCAATACTGCTCATAGGCATGGCGTTAAAGTAAGTAAGCTCAAAACTTTTTGATTGTTCAACATCCAAAGTTTCGATTTTTATTGAGATATCTCTGAGTTTGCTGATTAGGATGATAAAATTAGAGAGTTTGATTGTTTGTGTACAGAGATATGAATATTGCTGAGGATTTTATTGGTAAAAGTGTTTACTTTCTTGTGTGTTATGGAAATATAAAGGTATTGGGGACTTTCATCACAGAATGGGATGAAGGAAAAGCTACCTGCAAAGAGATGCTTGCCACAAAGGAGTCTGCTCAAATGTATGCAGAGCGTTTGGCTGAACTTGCTACTGCTCTAGGCTTTGATGGGTGGCTGGTGAGCATTTTTTGCTTGGTTTTTATAAGATATCTGTATTTGATGGGTGGCTGGTGAAGAAAGACTTCTATAATATATAGACTGTCACTTGCAGATAAATATAGAGAATGATATAGATGAGGAACAGATTCCAAATATGAAGGAATTCGTCAGCCATCTAAAAAAAGTCTTGCATTTATCGACACCTGGGGCTTTAGTCATATGGTGAGTTGATCAGAAGTTTTTCTTTGTTCTTTTTGTATACCACTTTGTTCTGATAACTTTCTGCAGGTATGACAGTGTCACTGTTCGTGGTAATCTTCAGTGGCAAGATCAATTGACTGAGCTGAACAAACCTTTCTTTGACTTATGCGATGGAATATTCATGAACTACACATGGAAGGTCTGTCTATGGGTTTGATCAATCTCTCGAGTCTCAGTTTCTTCTATTTGTCTTGTTTTACTATTAGTGAGTAATGATGTATCAGGAGAGCTACCCAAACCTATCAGCTGAAGTTGCTGGGGACAGAAAATTCGATGTCTACATGGGAATTGATGTTTTTGGGCGGGGCTCTTTTGGTGGTGGGCAATGGACTGTATGTCTCAGCCACTCTTTAATATTTGCTTCTCTATTGGTGTAGAGTACAAAACAATGATCTATACTTAAATATTTCTTTTCTTCCTATTCTTTTACATGCTAGGTAAATGCTGCTCTGGATTTGCTGAAGAGAAACAATGTGTCAGCTGCCATATTTGCTCCTGGATGGGTTTATGAGACTGCACAACCCCCCAATTTTCACACAGCTCAGAATAAGTAATATTTTAAATATTTTCCAATCTCCTTGTCATCTTTAAAGTTTGAACTAGCATTACTGTGACTGTGAGCTTAAAACTTTATTTTACTATTGCTGTAAAGGAGACGCTGGATCTTATTAGTATGCATGTGTTTTCTCTCCAGATGGTGGTCACTTGTCGAGAAGTCATGGGGAATAGTCCAAACTTATCCACAAGTCTTGCCTTTTTACTCAGATTTCAATCAGGTAAGGTGAGATTGATCAGGTCTTATTTTGTAACACTAACACCATGGTAGATCATGCATTGATTTTCTTGGTTATGATTATGTTCAGCTATGTTCTGAAACCCTCTTCTCTCTTTTGTTCAGGGCTTTGGTTACCATGTTTCACTCGAAGGTCGCCAACTGTCAGATTCTCCATGGTACAACATTTCTTGCCAAAGTCTTCAGGTTCAACCATCTTACTGTCTTTGATTTTATATGAATCAAAAACTTTTCCTGCCACAACATGACAATCGTTCTTCCTGATCTGGGTGTGTCGCTCCTCTCATCTGATGATCTCTGTGTTTATTCTGTTCTTCACATCAGCCTCTCCTAGAATTCAATGAAGACAACAAAGATATCATCCAGGTCACTGTTGAGTGAGTTCTGGCCCTAATACTATCTTCATATTCATTTCGGTAAAGCCAAGAAGGGAAAAATGTTTTTGACTTTTCTGAGCAACATTTAAACAATTACTATGAATATGATAGTGCTCGAGAGGCATCTTTTAACGGAGGAGGGAACATCGTTTTTAGAGGAAAACTCAAGGGAGATGCGTATTTCACAACAAGGCTCTTCAAACCCCATCTTCAGCTTTCATCTTCCCCCATCACAATCTCCTACTCTGTAAGTCTCTGCTTCTAGATACATCACATTATGAGATCTTCTTGTTTTTACTAATGGGGGTTTTTGAGCTGGTGCAGGTGAAATCAGATGAAACCTCTAATCTTGGAATCCTGCTTTCTTTCTCGTCTCCATCACTAGAGACTAAATCCATACTCGTGGCGCCAGAGGATCCCATCCGCAGATTTGACGACATGTCCTTACAGTGTCTCACCACATCAGTGCAGACTGTATCCGAGTGGACGGTACACGAGGCAAGTCTTGTCATGGATGGTCACACACTGACTGAAATCTCTGCCTTTTGCTACAGACCAGAGAATTCGACAAAGAGTGCAGAATTTGTTGCATTGCTCGGACACATCTCAGTCAAAGATCATGTTCAAAACCAGCAGAACCCCGAGATTTTACTTCCAGCTTCATCGTGGGTCATCGAGGCTCATAACGTAGAGCTTGTACCAGGCAATTCCAGTTCCAAGATCCTCAGGGTTAAGCTAGAATGGAGACAGAAAGACCTCGAAGATTCCGCATTCACAAGGTACAATGTATATGCAGAGAATGTGAAGTCGACTGATCTAAGACCGAGGAAGGTTCTAGAGAAACCGAAAAGCGAGACAGTGCTCCTTGGAATTGCTCACGTACCAGCCTATTATGTAGCGGAACTGGTGGTAGAATCAGACGTGAAGGCAGTCCGTTTCATGGTTCAAGCTTGTGGCGAAGATGCTTCATTGGGGAAGCTGGATGAAGCTCTTAACCTTCTTGTGGACCTAGAAGGTCTCTCAGTAAATCACGATTGAAAACAATCTATATATATTTTTACAGGGTATCTTTGGCCTAAATTCTCTTGACCCGGCTTTAATTCATTTGGGTCGGGTTTTGATCCGGTTTCGTAGCAATTTTATCATCTTACGTTAGATGTACACGACGCTTAATTTGCTCAAGGCTTATTCTAGAGACACCACACGTATGCCACAAGCCTTTTCTCCTCTTTCCACGTGTCCAACAAACAGACAACCACGTCATTCCCATCCCTGAACCATCGCCGTTCCCTTAAACCTCTCACCGTTCGCTTTTACTCCGACGTTTACAGAGACTATGCTCTTCGTTCCTTTCTCTCTCTAGATCTTAAGCCCAAATGTTGCACAAGGCTTCTCCCGCTCTCTCTCTCTTGAGCTCCGGCTACACCGGCGGTGGAAATCTGTTTCCTCCGTCGAGAAATTCGTCGAATCTTCTGTTTTCTCCGAGTGGATCCAGGTTTTCTGTTCAGGCGGCGAAAGGAACGAACACGAAGTCGTTAACCGGAGTTGTATTCGAACCTTTTGAGGAGGTGAAGAAAGAAATGGAGCTCGTTCCCACTACCCCTTTTGTTTCTCTCGCTCGCCACAAGTTCTCCGACGATTCTGAATCTGCCATCAACGATCAGATCAAGTATGTTCTCTTGCTTAGTTTTTTGGTTTAGTCTGTCTCTAGTTTTTCGAATCTCTTCTCTAAGAATCACCCCAATCGAAAATTTTGAAGGAACCAAATTCATTGATTGATTAATATCTTCCCGAATGATCATCATTTATCATCATGGTGCTACTGATCTGAATCGCAATTGTTCATATCTTGCTTTCAATGATTTTGCTTGTGGGAATCGTGTTAGCTTGGTTAATACGTGACCATGTGTATGAATATGAATCTTATAATTTGATTTTTTGTGAATCATAGCGTGGAGTACAACGTCTCGTATGTCTACCATGCCCTGTATGCCTACTTTGACAGAGACAATGTCGGCTTGAAAGGTTTCGCCAAGTGAGTTTCTTCTTTAGTCTAAGCAAAAACCGTATTTTTGTGTCTCTTCAGCTGATGAATCATCTTTTTGTTTTTGTTGTGGGTTTAACTCTGATAGGTTTTTTAACGATTCGAGTCTTGAAGAACGAGGTCATGCTGAGATGTTTATGGAGTATCAGGTATAATTTCAAAATCTATCAAGTGATGGACCTTTCAAAGTGTTTCTTATGTTTGATGGATTTGATTTTTAGAACAAGCGTGGTGGGAGAGTGAAGCTGCAGTCTATTTTGATGCCCGTCTCTGAGTTTGATCACGAGGAGAAGGGAGATGCATTGCATGGTAAGTTGATTCAAGCTTTATTGTAGCAGCGTTTTGGTAATCTTTGAGACTAATATAGATCTTAGTAAGCCTCATATATCGTCTTTCATATAGTAGTATTAAGCTCTTGATGATTCTGACTCTTTGATTAATCAGCGATGGAGCTTGCATTGTCTTTGGAGAAACTTACAAATGAAAAGCTTCTGAAGTTACAAAGTGTAAGGACTTTATCTTTTCATCATTAGAAGTACTATTCTAAGCCTTAATCCCATGATTTCACTATCACAGAGCACATTTTGACAGTGAAGAAGTAGTTTAATCTCTCTTCCGTGTTTGGTCCTTCAGGTTGGTGTGAAGAACAATGATGTTCAGCTGGTTGATTTTGTAGAATCTGAGTTTCTAGGCGAGCAGGTAAAAACAAAAAGTTGTCACATTATCATTACATTAAAGTACACAACGATCCTCAAGTAATTGGTGAAAACAGGTCGAAGCTATCAAGAAAATCTCAGAGTACGTTGCACAGCTAAGAAGAATAGGAAAGGGTCATGGTAAGTCTTTATACAACCCCAAAGATAAACCTCAAAACTTCAATTCACTTTCTTTTGGGTGTTACATTAAATTACCGTCCGGTGTGAAAACTGCAGGAGTGTGGCATTTTGATCAAATGCTTCTCAATGATGAGGTTTAAGGAAGGAGAGTTCAGCTTCTGAGTTTGATGACAATCTTCCTTGTGCTATATGGCACCGTTCTATCTCTATAACGACGTCTCTAAGTTTGGTCGGAGAAAAGTGTTCTTGCTCGTTCTTTCTTTTCTTTGTTTTTGGTTAACCGAATGCTTGTGAGTGTGTACTTAATAATGTAACTCGTAGTCTGATAATAAATGCAAGTCCCACTGTTTCAATGCGACTATCGCCATAAATATCCTGAACCCGAAACTCCGAATTTTTGGAATGGAACGGATCTTGGAGCCAAGTACGTGTCGTTTATGACATTGAAACGGCATGGCGTTGGAACCATTATACAACTTACAGAGAAACTTACAGAGAGTGTATATAATGTACAAGAAAAGGTGTTTAAAACCATTAACCTAGACATCTTGAAATATCATATCTATCGCAGATGTCATATGATTGCTGTTCCCATACAAAATCGTCTTGATGTGAATCTGATCTAACGGTTAACCACGAAGTAAGTAAGGGCGATCACACACACGTCCTTCAAATAGTAGCGGGCTATTAATTAACTTATGATTGTACATTTGTACTAGTTTTGTTAAATGTGTGATTAATTATGAAGGAATTCATGTGGAAGTAGAGAGATGGGCTAAGAGAATCTTTTCTAGTGCCGTTGTTTGTAGAAGAAGCTTTAATGATTTATAACCCTACGTGGAGTCGAAACTAGAGTCCATGATTATGGGCTAAGGAAGGGTTCAATGTTGATTCTGTCTCTTAAAGATGAGGAGTTGTTATCGACAAGCTGCAAAGGGTACATATTCAAACTCTCACATTTTTTATAGCTCACGTAATCTCAAGTTCTCAACTAAATGGCAAAAAAAAAATAAAAGAGAAGAGAAGTTAACAAAAACTGATTCTTCGAATATCGATGGACTAACAATACCATTAGTACGTACTTAATTATGTAAGCAATTTGACAGGAAAAAAATTGCTCAAATTAATAAGAAAGAATGTATGTGTAATCAGACAAGCGTTTCGGGAGATGCAGTCAAAGTATGCAAGTCCTTCTCCTTCTCCGAGGGGAAATTATACGCAAAGAGCCCAAAGGAAACCAATACATAAAGACTGGTAACGAACAATGCCACTCCGTTATAGTCCTTAGAGTATAAAGCTTCAAAGATGCCAAAAAGACCAAACAACCAACCGAAGAAAAGCGTGATCAAAGCATGTCTCGTCTCCATCCTACACTTTTCCGTTAGCTGAATAAGCCCTATCCCTCCGGTGAACAACGATATGGTGAATAACGATATGTATAACAAAGACAACACGTTCTCCGTAAACACGAGTGAACAAGCTAGCGGCGTTATGAACACTAGGTACAAGGCAAGCTCCGAGAACACAACCTGAGGAATCCTCTTTTTAGGTGTAGTAAACTCCGTGTAGCAAGTGGAGGGAGGATCGGTGAAGAAAAGATATCTGAGTATCGTCACTGCGTAGAATGTTGTGGCACTGACCGCACCGTCTCTTAGGAACCGAGACGAGGAGTCACCAGATGGCAAGAGAAGGTTGAGGGATATGGAGAGGCCAAAGATGGAGAGTAGAGTCATTGCATACCATAATCCTCTGCATACAATCACATCTCTTTTACTCTTCATCTTCTCCATTAAGTATCTCATCTCTCTCTCTCTCTTTTTTAAAAGGCTTTATCTCTCCTCGTGTGATGGGTTTCAGAGACTTAATATAGGGATGGTGAAATAGGTGTAGAACTAGGTATTGAACTGACTAATCTTTATTGATTCACAAAACATGTGTATTTATACAAGAGTCATTGTATGTGATAAGCTCAAACTCCTAAACTATAGGAACTAAAACATATCAAAAGAATATACGACATGTCCCAATAATAGGGTTTTCGACTTCTTGTCTTTGAAGGCTTTTTAGATTTATTATACACATGCTAAAAAGATCTTCACCTCACAACGAAACTTACTAACAAAAATAAAAATATAAATATAAAATAATATTAAGAAACTTCTAGCAAGATGTGGCGTTGTCTCTGATTCTGACTTCTAGCAATATTAAGAAACTAACAAGATCTACAGGCTCACCAAAACATGTTGTTTTATGTCTTCCATAGGTTCCTTTAAGTCCATCTACTCAAAACAAATCCAACACTGCTTTAGCAAAATAGTTTGCACAGACAATGTGACTACTCCATCCAATGTCAATTAACAAAACCACTTAAATCCAACTCATATCTCTTTTGATTACCTAATAGAAATATGTGCGTAGCTCATGTTTTGCTCTTTTGCATGATGTCCCTTTTAGTAATTGCAATATGGCATAGTCAATGAAATTGCTAAAACGACATCGTTCAAGAAGCAAAAGAGCTCATAAACACCCTCTACACTATCTAGAAGGTTACATAGACGCCTGTGGACTTATAGTCGTCAAATTGATTCCTGGATTCGCCGAAAACTCGAAATCGTTGTACTCTCTCAGTTACTATCTCTCTGTCTCATGGCGAATCCGACGGAGAACCTCGACGCGAATCCACAAATCCGAGAACCAGAAGCTGAAGAAGAAGTTGAAGAACTGAACGGATACGAAGGTGACGATGGAGGAGAAGATGACGATGGAGAAGACGATGACACCGAGTCGAAATCTCAAACGCGCGAAAGCGGATCCAGTGTAGACAGAATCAAGGCGGAATCGCTATTCCGTCGGATGCGAGCTGCTCCTGTGCCGGTGCGTGTTCACGACGTGATTATCGGTGGAAACGAGAAGACTAAGGACCATATCATTGAAGCGGAAGTGGATGCTGTGAGAGAGGCGACCACGTTGCAAGAGCTTCTCGAAGCATCTAGGGTTGCCAATTCGAATCTCCGTGCGTTAGATATCTTTGATTCCGTCAACATTACGCTTGATTCTGGTCCTCCTGAGCTTCCTGGTACTACCAATGTGGTAATCGACGTCGTCGAGAGCAAAAGCCCTCTCACCGGCCAAATTGGTGCCTACACTAGAGCAGAGGTATTGCTTTAATAGTAACAATTCACTGCTATGTTTAAATTGTGTTGGTTTATTACGTATTGGTTTCTATAGAGTTGAATTTGTCATCTTCATGAAGCTGTTTTTGTTCTTCAATACTGTGATGCTCTTGTAGGCTAGATCATCAAGCGTTGAAGCATCTTTGAAGTATAAGAACATTTTTGGTTATGGAGATATTTGGGACGGGTCTATAGTTTATGGCTGTGACAACTCTGCTGAGGTTGGTTTGGGGATGTATTTGCCAAGGTTCAGAGGATTGTCTACTCCTTTTACTTCCCGTCTTTTCCTTTCGACTCAAGACTGGCTTAAGTTTTCATCGTATAAAGAACGATCCCTCGGTCTTTCTCTTGGTCTTTTCTCAAGCAAGTATCACGAGCTGATCTACACGATTGCGTGGCGTAATCTGATCGATCCATCACAAGCTGCTGCAGTATCAATAAGGAGACAACTGGGACACAGTCTGCTTTCTGCGTTGAAGTATACTTTTAGGTTTGATCAGAGAAACTCAAGCTTGAGGCCAACTAATGGATATGCTTTCATCTCTACATCTCAAATTGGTGGTCTTGCTCCTGATAGCCGAAGCTTACGCTTCCTGAAGCAGGTTGGTCTCCTCTTCTTTCTTGTTGCCAACATTTAGATGACCTTTATTTTAAGTTTGGAAGGTTGTAAGTTCTTACACAGCAAATTCTGTGGTTTCAGTCCCTTGTTTTCATACATATCTTCCCTAGTATGTCTGAAATTTATGCTCACTGTGAGAGGGAATAACAAGAATCTAAGACATCTGATAGTTTTAGCATCTATTTTCATTTGTTTGGTCAGGAAGTTGATCTTCGGTATGCTGTTCCGTTTGGATTTTACAATGCTGCTATAAATTTTGGTGTGTCTGGGGGTGTCTCCTTTCCGTGGGGAAGCGGATACCAGAACCGTCCTTCATCTATACCAGAGAGATTCTTCTTGGGTGGCAATTCATCGCCTGTGTGCTCCTTGAGTGGGCCATCTGCGCTGTGGGGATTCAAGACCAGAGGAGTTGGTCCCAGTGAGCCAAAGAGGAAAGGTGATAGTGAACGGGATTTTGTTGGAGGAGATGCGGCAGTGACTGCATTTGCGGATCTCTCATTTGATTTGCCAGTGAGATGGTTAAGAGAGAGAGGAATCCACGGTCATGTGTTTGCCTGTGCAGGGAATATGGCGAAGTTATCAGAGAATGAGTTTAGAAACTTCACTGCTCCAAAGTTCTTGGAGACATTCAGAACTTCAGTTGGTGCTGGAATCGTCTTACCAACAAGCCTATTCCGTATGGAGGTTTGGTTCTCATCACTACTCTCCCTTATGCATTTTTATCGAATGAAAGTGCAATGATTAACACCAAAATTATCCATCGTTTTTGTTTTGTTATGAGACAGCTTAACTACTGCCACATATTGAAGAAACAGGAACACGATCAAGCGAGATCAGGGGTTTTCTTGACATTCTCTGCTTCGTCCTGAGAAATTTTTGCTGAAGAATCAAGGTACTCCATATGATATGGCCTTTCATTATTTTCTTTTTCTTAAAGCCGTGTCCCAATGTCTGGTAGAATCTTTGATCTATTGTTGAATCGAGAAAACTTTACATAGAGAGTCGATTCTTTTTGTTATGTTTGCATGGATTTCTCATTTCTGGATCCACGAGGAATGATAATAAAGAGAAAAGAACCACCATTAATTGGTTGAATGATTGATGCATTGATGCGGATGAACCCTTGATTGGATAAATTTAAAACTGTGCTAAGAAAATTTACAGTTTACACTTGCCATCAAAACTTCCTCCTTTTTTGGTTTTACATTTATCCTTTATTCAAGGAACCAATAAGTAGATTACTCTTTATTTTCCATTCTTTTTCATGGATTTCTCAGTTTCTGGACAAGCAACCTTTTCAATTTCTGCACGTATATTTTATAGTACGACAAAAATGTGTGGAAATTGACTATTCAACTTGACTTAGTCTTTTATTCTTTGCGTTTAACAGAATTCCCTAGTATCTTAATATAAGTCTTCTATTATGTGAATTAAACAGATGGGTGCGAATTAAATTATTCTACCTACCATCGAAATCTCTATATTTTCTTTTTCATAATCGATATTCAAGAATGCTAATTAAGCATAGAGAAGGATGACAGGCTCTTGGAATCCAACGAGTATCATCATCCCTGTTACACTTTCCTTTCTCCTCTCATTCATTCACAATTTTGCGGACGTGGTTGCAGCTCCTACTAGGCACTTGTGTCTTCCCGAACAAAGGGATGCACTTCTCGAACTCAAGAACGAGTTTGAGATTGGGAAGCCTTCCTCTAATGATTATTGCTATCGCAATAATAGCCGTGTAAGCCCTCATCCGACGACAGAGTCATGGAGGAATAACAGCGACTGTTGTAATTGGGAGGGTATCACGTGTGATACCAAGTCCGGGGAAGTGATCGAGCTCGACCTTAGCTGCAGCTGGCTCTATGGCAGCTTTCATTCCAATAGCAGTCTTTTTAGGCTTCAAAACCTCCGTGTTCTAGACCTTACTCAAAATGATCTTGATGGTGAAATCCCTTCTTCAATCGGAAATCTTTCTCATCTCACCTCTCTCCACCTATCTTATAATCAGTTTTTGGGTCTGATTCCTTCTTCAATTGAAAACCTTTCTCGTCTCACCTCCCTCCACCTGTCTTCTAATCAGTTTTCAGGTCAAATCCCGTCCTCAATTGGAAACCTTTCTCATCTCACATCTCTCGAGCTTTCTTCTAATCAGTTTTCGGGTCAAATCCCGTCTTCAATTGGAAATCTTTCTAATCTCACCTTTCTCAGTCTCCCTAGTAATGATTTCTTTGGTCAGATTCCATCTTCGATTGGGAACCTTGCTCGTCTCACCTATCTCTACCTTTCTTACAACAATTTCGTTGGTGAAATCCCATCTTCTTTTGGCAATCTAAACCAGCTGATCGTCTTACAGGTTGATTCCAATAAGCTCAGTGGAAATGTTCCCATCTCACTACTGAATTTGACGAGGTTGTCTGCTTTATTACTTTCCCACAATCAGTTCACAGGCACGATTCCTAATAACATCAGTTTACTATCAAACTTGATGGACTTTGAAGCAAGTAACAACGCTTTCACTGGAACTCTCCCTTCTTCTCTCTTCAACATTCCTCCTTTGATTAGACTTGATTTGAGCGATAACCAACTCAACGGCACTCTTCATTTTGGGAATATATCTTCACCATCTAACCTACAATACCTTATCATTGGCAGCAACAACTTCATAGGGACAATCCCGAGATCTCTTTCCAGATTTGTCAACCTCACGCTTTTTGACCTTTCCCATTTAAACACCCAATGTCGCCCAGTTGACTTTAGTATCTTCTCGCATCTCAAGTCGCTTGACGATCTTAGGCTATCCTATTTGACCACCACTACGATTGACTTGAACGATATCTTACCATATTTCAAGACGCTCCGTTCATTGGATATCTCAGGCAACCTTGTTTCAGCCACAAACAAGTCTTCAGTTTCTTCAGATCCTCCTTCGCAATCGATACAATCTTTGTACTTGTCAGGATGCGGTATCACCGATTTTCCAGAGATCCTAAGAACACAACACGAATTGGGGTTTCTAGACGTTTCCAACAACAAAATCAAAGGTCAAGTTCCTGGCTGGTTATGGACGCTACCAAACTTGTTCTACTTGAATCTTTCCAACAACACTTTCATCAGTTTTGAAAGCTCGTCGAAGAAACATGGACTCTCCTCTGTCCGGAAACCATCTATGATTCACTTGTTTGCCTCCAACAACAACTTCACGGGCAAGATTCCTTCTTTCATATGCGGGTTGCGTTCTCTAAACACTCTGGATTTATCTGAAAACAACTATAATGGTTCAATCCCTCGTTGCATGGAAAAACTCAAGAGTACTCTTTTCGTTCTAAACCTTCGTCAAAATAATCTGAGTGGAGGTCTTCCAAAGCATATATTTGAAAGCCTAAGGTCGCTTGACGTCGGTCATAACCTACTGGTGGGAAAGCTTCCAAGATCTTTGATCCGTTTCTCTAATCTTGAAGTTTTGAACGTGGAAAGCAACAGAATCAACGACACGTTTCCGTTCTGGTTGAGTTCTCTGTCGAAGTTACAAGTTCTTGTATTACGCTCCAATGCATTCCATGGACCAATACATGAAGCCACATTCCCTGAGTTGCGAATCATTGACATATCACATAATCACTTCAATGGAACTTTGCCAACAGAGTACTTTGTGAAGTGGAGTGCTATGTCATCACTTGGAAAAAACGAAGACCAGTCTAACGAAAAGTACATGGGATCAGGCCTTTACTACCAAGATTCAATGGTTTTGATGAATAAAGGTTTAGCGATGGAGCTGGTACGTATTCTAACAATCTACACAGCACTCGACTTTTCCGGAAACAAATTTGAAGGAGAGATTCCAAAGTCCATTGGTCTATTGAAAGAGCTTCTCGTGCTCAACTTGTCAAACAATGCTTTTGGTGGCCACATCCCATCATCTATGGGGAACCTGACAGCTCTCGAGTCATTGGACGTTTCCCAGAACAAGCTTACAGGAGAGATTCCACAAGAGCTAGGGGACCTTTCGTTCCTTGCGTATATGAACTTCTCTCATAACCAGCTTGCAGGCCTAGTACCAGGAGGTACGCAGTTTCGAAGGCAAAATTGCTCTGCCTTTGAGAATAACCTGGGACTTTTTGGCCCTTCTCTTGACGAAGTCTGCAGAGATAAACATACGCCAGCATCACAACAGAATGAAACGACAGAAACAGAGGAAGAAGACGAAGAAGAGATAAGCTGGATAGCAGCCGCAATAGGATTCATACCTGGAATTGTCTTTGGATTAACGATTGGATACATATTGGTTTCCTACAAACCAGAGTGGTTCATGAACCCTTTTGGCCGAAACAATCGTCGACGCAGAAACACCACCACCCACTAGAGAGGTAATGTTCCGACTTTTGAACGAGTTTGGTAGCTTTCCATCAGAATGAATTTTATTTCTGTTTTAACAACTTATTTTCGTTGTTATAGGCTTATAACCTATCTGAATAATCTGGAAGAGGAAAGTCAAAGTAACCGGACGAACTCCTTGACGTTAACCAACCACTCTTTTAGCCATTTTCAAATCCAGATTGTTTCCGGTTTAGCTTGTGTTTTTCTCTTCTACTCTGTTTTTAGCCAACTTTGTAATTGAACAACTCTGTTTTTCGCTCTTTAGATGTACATGTAAAGTTGTTTTTTCCCGCGAGTTTGTTGTTATCATTTCTTTCCCCATTGCACTCTCGTATCTAAAAATGTATGTCTATTTGTTCGTATCAATTAAGACGCAGAAATACAGAGCAATTATAGAATTGGGGAATATTTGATCAAAAAGCCATTTTTACTGTATTTTGATAAACTAAACCTTATACATGGATATATTTGAAGTCAGTTGTGTCTGGTTCTTTATTAGACATTTATCTGCTATTTTGCAGCAGCAAGCTGTTTCATTCTCGACATTTTCAAGTAGTTTATACGAGAATGGAGAAGTGTGTTTTGATGATGAGTTTTTGGGTTTTTGGTAATGGCTTAAGGAAAGGGAGTGATTATATGCTAAGCTCTGTGAACTACTAGAAAAGTTTAGGTAAGCCTATGGGATTATAATCCATAGTGGAAAAGGAATGGAAAGCATTACATATTACGATTTAATTTATGAAATGACAAGATAAGAAGATTTAATTAAGTAAATGACAATTCTTTTTAAGTTGCTACTAGCAATTTCTTTAAACCATTACTTGTTTGTATATTTATACTCATTCACAAAGGTTAAGAGATAACAATATTATCGTTTTGTGTACTCATTATAAAGGTTAAAAGATTTAAGGTCCTTAAGATTTATGAATATTTGATTTAACAAAAGAAATTTTAAGTTTTGAGTTAAGTTTTTCTTGTTATTGGTATAAATTCACAACCAAAATGAATGATGAGTAGAAGAGGAAGCCAAAGAAAGAAGAGAAAATGGATAGTGAAGGGGACGGTGGTGATGGTGGTGGGCTTCTCATTCTCTCACTTTTCTTGTCAAATGTCTTGTCTTCTCCATTTCCACACTCCAATTTTTATATGCTACCTGTGATTTTATTTATTTTATTATTTGACTTTCTTTTGCTTAAGCTATGTATAATCTACAATAAGAACCACAAAAAGTGATATAAGCTCAGTTCTATATTGGTGCCCACTTTGTAAGAAATTTCCTCTTCAATTTGGAGCAAAGTGAAAGCTATTTTGTATTTTGCTTGATTGACTTGTTTCCACTAATCCAAAAGTCTTGCTTCTCTTGTTTCTTCTTCTATAAAAGAGAAAATTAGCTGATGTGTTGTTACTTTAACTCTCTCTATCTCTATAGTACCTTTGATTTTTCAATATATGATTATGATTTATGGACTCGAACTCACGACCAATCATGTAATTAGCAAGGAAAAGCTCAAAGCCAACACAAATGATGAATAGGCCCATGCCTTGTCCCATTTGTTTCCTTCTCTCTATTACTTTCAAAAACACTCTTCTTCACAAAAAGTTAAAAGACTCTTATCAATATATAAAGGAAGCACGAGATAAAACTTAGAAAAAACGAGAGCCTAACATTTACCACCAAAAAATCAAAACAAACAAACAAAAAGTTTGAGATGAGAGGGCATGAGCCACGATCAAGCTCATCTTGTGCAGCCTGCAAGCTCTTGAAGAGACGATGCACACCCACTTGCATTTTCGCTCCTTATTTCCGCTCAAGTGACTTGATAACTTTCGCCAAAGTCCATAAAGTCTTTGGAGCCAGCAACGTCAGTAAGCTTCTCGGTGAAGTTCCTGAAGAACAGAGACAAGAAACCGTTAACTCCTTGGCTTATGAAGCTGAGGTTCGTCTCAAGGATCCTGTTTACGGTTGCATTGGAGCCATAGCGTCTCTGCAGAAGAAGATGCTCGAGCTTCAACACGATCTAGCTGTTGCTCGCACTCGACTACTTGCCCATTCTGGGGTCAACAACAGCCAAGTGTCCCCTTTGGATGATTCTCCTGAGCTTGCTGCTTTTCTTGATCTTGTACCTTATAGTGACTTGATGTTGCTTGATGGGTCTACTAATCTTGATGCTTACTTGTATGATCTTGGACAGCCTCCTTTTGTATAGGCCTTATCTCTCTATCATATATCTCTTTATCAGCTGTATTTGCACTTTGCTTTACAAGTTATCTTTGACAATCTAAAGTCTGTCCCTAATGTATGAATTCCAGTATGCATAATCAGATGCTTACTTCATCATATGTATGAAAAAGGGTTTTAACTTCAAAAGTAACCATCACATGCGATGAGATAACTCAGGTACAAGATGAGCCTTGGAAGGTCAGAGTCCTTACCAGTTTTGGACCAAGTGGTAGGCCAAGGTGAGTAAAGTGAGGTGTTTTAGATGAAGAGCTTCTTTGTAAGTCAGGTATGAATAGGAGAGCACATGCTTATGTCATCCCGAAATTCTACCAAACATGAAACATTGATATATATGCTTCTATGATGTTCTTTTTTGAGGCTCCAATAATACAGCCTCATGTGTCAACTCGTCTCCCTCAGGCCACAAGAGTCTTGTCCTGGAGATTCCAGAGTGCAGCAAAGTCACATAAGCAAACATCCAAATCAATAGCTTGGTGGGTTTGATCAAATTCCAAACTGAATTATGAATGACTCTGATAAGAGTTCTCCTCAGAACCGTTCTACGCATCTTGTTAAGTCTGTACACATTCCTGAAACCTGCCTAAGCAAAAGAGTAATTGCAGATCACAGAAAGAGAGATGAGCACAATTTGGAACTGCAGACACTGATACACAAACCATCATACATTGATACTTCACAAAAGTACATCTTGATATGTCAGATACTATGAGAGTTCTTTTGGTAATTCGCATTGCTACTACCAATGTAACTCTACAATGCTAAAAAAGAGAATGAAAAAGAAGAAGAAGAAAAAAAGCATCGCGCTATAACTTAAGAAAACCTAAAGATCAATAATAATAACATCTTCTCCAAATCGTATGAGCTTTAGATCCAACCATTGCTCCTTGCTTCACATCAGTAACTCCTCCACAATCTACAATCCTACAACTTCTTACCTATACAACAAACAAAGCACAACTGAAGTTTCAGTAAACTCATCAATCACAACAAAACACACATAAAAATGAAAACTTTACCTGAAGCAGCTCTTCGTTTCCCAAGTTTAGATTTCTCAAGCTCCAATTGCATCTCCATCAACATATTCATTCGTTGTAACTCAAGCTCCTTTGCAACTTCCATTCTCTGTTTCTCCAATTCAATCATCATCTGTTGCTTCTTCCCCTCGATTCTCTCAAACGCTTCCCCTAACTTCAGAATCGATCTCGCTAGCTCCCTAAAGGCTGATCCTTCACTCGAATCTACATCTTCAACTTTACGATGCTTCCTCACCACAAATCCCCAATCACCCGCATCATCATCATCTTCTTCGTCGTCATCATCATCATCATCATCGTCATCGAGAGAGCTACCAGTTGATTTAGATCCAGTAGGATTCAAATTAGGGTTCATCAACGCCGATTTAACAACAGCACCGGACGATTTCTTCATAACCGGACCGATTAAGAAATCGAGTCTATCAAAGAAGCACCAATTCGATAAAGGTTTCGCCTTTTCAGTTTTGTACTTCTTCTTCAACGTATCGATCCGGTTTTTGCACTGTACATCGGTCTTTGGCCGGCCATTCCCGTGGCTTGAATTGACGGCGTCGGCGACTTCTTTCCAATCGTTTTGCCGGAGATTTCCCCGGTTGAGATTGACGTAACGATCTCCCCAAGCTTCGATCAATGTCGCCGTAGCGTCTTCGCTCCACCAATCCTCTCTTCCCGCCGGTAGACGGTGAGTCTTCGACTGAGTCTCCGGCGTCGTCTCCATCTCGGAGTGGGAAAGAGAGGAGGCTAACGTGCGCGGTGGAGAAAGAGGCTTAGGATAAGAATTTCTGTTGGATCGGATTTTTGGTAAAGTTAAAAGAGAAATTACGGTTAAAGGAGAGATTTTTGATTACCGGCGGTGACGTCAGCAACGGCGATTATCTTCTTTCTCCTACCTCTCTCTTTTTCCTCTGCTAACCGAATCAATCACACTCATTTCTGAAAAACCGGTTATCGAAAACGGTTATCGAAAACCGGTTTAATCATAAATTGAGAGTCCTACTAACTAGGCTACTACTAGTTATAGTCAATTTCAAGCTTCTTTTAATGCGTTTCTACGGGTAATGATGATAAGATTACATTATTAAACTCATAGACTGATTGATAATAACGATTAGGGCTAGAATCTCATCAGTTCATGTCATTATAGGAAATCTTATAACGTGTATTTTTGTGTATTCTAGGAAAGACAGTAAATATGAGGTTGTATTAGTTTTGGTAGTGGTTTTTAAAAGTCATAATTGGAAAGAAAGAAATGTTATCAGAATATTAAGAAAATTTATACGTTTTGTGTATTCCAGTAACAAGATCATTTACGTTACGCCGTAACAAATTGAAGTTTGGAAGTGAAAAATGGTGGGATGTAATTAAGGAAATAGGTAAGCAGGCGAATTGTTAGGTAATAAGAGAGAGCATCGCAAACGTGTTAGGTCGTAGACTCTATGTCTATAATGTATGTTTCGTGCCGTGTCTTGTCTAATTGTCTTTTTGCTGTCTCGCCAATTGATATGTTAGTCCATGCCTAACTACTACTGTTTCCTCATAACTACTAAAATGTCGCTGAAATATTTGAAAAAAGAGCTGAGGTGTTTTTTCTGTCGATCAAAGTTTCCACGATGGTCTTGGTGAAGAGCTAGTAGAAATAAGCATATAGTTAGTGATGTTAACTTGGGCATTGAATAGCCATTTGTTAAATGGGTATGTGCAAAAAAAAATAACCCATTTAAACCCATTTAGAGAAAAATATCAAATGGGGTTAAATGGGTTACCCCAATTAAACCTATTTAATAAATGGGTTTACCCACAAACAAATGGGTACCCATTTATGTTTTATTTTATATTAGTTATTTTTATTAAAAAGTAGATAACTTAATTATAACTAAAATAAAGAGCAAAATACTAAATATATTTAAAACAAAACGTAAAATCACGTTTTTCCGCTAAAACCCATAAAATTACGTTTTCCCACCAAAATCACGTTTTTTACCAAAATCGAAAATCACATTTTCCCACCAAAATCGTAAACCGACGTTTTTCCGCCAAAATCGTAAAATCACGTTTTCCCGCCAAAACTGTAAAATGACGTTTTCCCACCAAAATTGAAAATCACGTATTTTCGCCAAACCCGTAAAATCACGTTTACCCGCCAAAATCGTAAAATCACGTTTTCCCGCCAAAATCGTAAAATCACGTTTTCCCGCCAAAACCGTAAAATCACGTTTTCCCGCCAAAATCACAAAAAGTGTTTTCCGCCAAAACCGTAAAATCACGTATTTCCGCCAAAACCGTAAACGACATTTTCCCGTAAAACCGTAAAATCAAGTTTTCCCGCCAAAATCACAAAAAAAAATATTTTTTGCCAAATTTGAAAATATTATTATCATTATATGTTATTGAAATCTATATTTTAGTAAATTATAAATATTTCAGATTTAGCTAATGTTTATGGACTGTTGTTATTTATCTATTAAGTTTATGAATTAATTAATAAAAGGCAATATCTCACTTAATTGGTTTAAATGGGTTCACATGGATTTACTAAATTTAAATGGGTAGGGTTAAATGGGTTTCAAAAATAAATGGATTTATATGAGTTTAAAGTTAAATGGAGTGGGTTTAAATGGGATGGGTTTAATTGGGGTGGGTTAGCCCATATTAACATCACTACATATAGTTTTCTAAACTAAATATGTCATTATCATCATTTACTGGTTTACATGCATCTTTTATACATTTCAAACTTTCTTATGAAAACGCAGATGTGAAAAGATAAATCATGATTTACAGGTTATCAAAGTGATGTGAGTTGGAACGTAAAACAATTTAGTTTGTCAACTGAATCTTAGACGCAATCGATTATTGTTACTCTTAAATCACTTTACAATAATATCAAATATCACATCCTGCAGCCAAGTAATCGAGCTAATCCATGATCAAGTATAGGTGGTGAAGCAACTAAAAATGTAGCCAATTTCGTTTGTACGCATAATTAAACAATGCTATTTATTTTAGTATGTTGCTACTTGCCAGTTGCTACCATTGGGATCTCGAAAACACACAAACGTACGTGCATGTTGCCTAATATAGTCTTTATTATTGTTCCTAAACTAATTAAGACAAATTAAAACAATATATAAAGTAACAAAAAAAAATCCCACTTTCCTTCAAACTTGAGTCTTGCTTGTACAGACAGTTGTACTACTTGTGGAAGCTGTTTAACTCAAATTAATATTCTCTTTCTGTTATTTTATTTAAGGAAATACAATCACGTGACTGAGATTAGCACTAGTATACTATATATATACATCACGACGCTGTTTTTATACATACTATATATCAACGGCCAGAATTAAGTAAGTAACCATCCATCGCCAACCGGAAAATGACGTCATCTTCACCGTCTCCACAAGCCTCGATGCTTTTGTACTGGCACGAGAATCAATACGACGACCGGAACTTCCAGATTCATGGCCGGACACTCTTCTTCGCCTTAGCTTTATTCTCCGTCGTGCTCTTCTTCGCACTACTCACTCTCTACATCCACCGGAACTGCCTCCCCCGGGATTCTATCAATCTCCACGCGTCCTCTCCCGATCGACTCACGCGTTGCCGTAGCGGAGGGCTTGATCCGGCGGAGATTCGGAGCTTGCCGGTGGTGCTTTGCCGGAGAGAAAGGGCGGAGGAGGAGGAGGAGAAGGAGTGTTGTATATGTCTAGGTGGTTTCGAAGAAGGAGAGAAGATGAAAGTGCTTCCTCCGTGTAGCCATTGTTACCACTGCGAATGTGTGGATCGGTGGCTTAAAACCGAGTCGAGTTGTCCGCTCTGCCGAGTCTCCATCCGTGTCGACTCGTCAAGCTAATGAGACAGCTAGAGTGATAGTGATTAAGATATGAATTTGTTTTTTTTTTTTGTAATTGTGTGGGTAAAGATTTATACATATACTTGTGTATTGCATGGACATGGATGGAGGATGATGTTTACACACACACGAATGGTTATGGTTTTTTCTAAAAGGATTTAATTTTCATATTCTGTCTTTATCATTGATTGTGAAGTTTTTATAATCACTTCATCTGTATTTTAAACATACGATGATAGACATTTTTGTGTAGATGTTTATAAGGGTAAATGGACTTATTAATTCAGGTAAATAACTAAATGATAAAACAATGATATGTTCATATTTGATACAGTTACATGTAAAATTCTGTGCTATATTTCTGTATAAATAACATGCTATTTTTTTCTAAATCCATTATTTCAATAAAATAAAAGTATTCGTTACAATTTAGAAAGGCACAAAACATGTTACAATTTAGAAAGTCATCGGTATGGGCTTTATTGGGCATAAAATTAGTATCGATCGGCCCAATATTTGGAAAAAGAGGAAACGAGTGTCTAGGGTTTTGCTGTCATATAAAGAAGCAAAATGAGTGGAAGCAACAAAATCTTTCTGAATTGGCGGCCGCTCATTTTCCTGAAATTTGCATAGAATCAGAGGAGTGAAGAGTTTATCTTCTGTGAATTCACCATGAGGGCTAAGGTGAGAAATGGGCTTGTATATGTTTTCTATTATGAATTTTCTCTAATACGGAATAATAGTTGGTAATACGGAATGATGGTGTTTTTGGGGTTGTAACAGTGGAAGAAGAAGCGTATGAGGAGATTAAAGAGGAAGAGACGAAAGATGAGACAGCGATCTAAGTAGATTTTCGAACAAACCTGGTTTTGTGTTTTGCTTTCGTTGTTAAATCCAACTCTGTTTTGAGTTTCAGTTTGAATGTTTCGTTGGACCAAATTAATATGGAAGTTATGTTTTCTATTATATATCTTACAAATGTTGATGTTCTACTATTCTCTGAATTATAATTTTGAGATTAGATTTGGGTGATTGCTTCAGATGTTGATGATTGGAGGGAATATATAGCTATGGATGCTTTAGAAGTTGATCATAGGAACAAAGTGAATATGCTTGTAGTTGTCTTATTTGATTCCTGGAATAGAGTCTAGTTGGCCCCTTACGGTACCAATGCAGTCCAGTAGTTAGCTTTGCTTTACGTCCGATAGTGGATCTGGTATGAAGGATCTCTGATTCAATCCCCCAAAACGAATGGGCACTCGCATTCAAACTTTGGAAATTATTGGTCAACCCATGTTCCACTCGAGATCAATTCTCTAGTTCAGTAGGAGAAAGTGATTTTAATTCATTGTTAATCGATAGTCGTTTACAGAGAAAATGAATGAGATTTAAGTAAAAGCAAGCTAGTCTTTAACAAAGGACTAATAACGAAGCCCATAAGGCCCATAATTAAAAGCCGGCTAGGCTCATTTTACACGAATCAGAGCTACT
Source organism: Arabidopsis thaliana (assembly GCF_000001735.4). Taxonomy (NCBI): domain Eukaryota; kingdom Viridiplantae; phylum Streptophyta; class Magnoliopsida; order Brassicales; family Brassicaceae; genus Arabidopsis; species Arabidopsis thaliana. The sequence goes on from NC_003074.8 coordinate 3,481,947, forward strand.
AATCCCAAAGTATCTTTATACATTACATGTCGCATACCACTAAGAACGAAATATTTTGGGAAACTAGACTGTAAATTATTATTATTTGGCAAGAGAACTATGTTTTCAAAGTGTGGTCAATACTTAGATTATTTGATATAGGAATTAGGATAGAAACATTTTGGTTACGAGATAGCGTTTTCGAATATTATCAAGTGGTGATGATTCATCAGACACTGTATTTTGAAATTTATCGAAGCAAGAACAAGAGGAAGTTTGTCGTACGAAAAAACATAACTCAAAAAGGTTTAAATGAAGTGAAGATAAGCTGAAAGAAAGAAGGAAAGAACAACTCATATGAAAAAAGGTCAAAGAGTAAAATGATAAAGACTATAAAGGAGTCTCCTCTCCTCCAAAGGAAAATATTTAAATGACCTCAATCAAAAATGACTCACCTAAACCCCCTCAAAGAATATTACAGACGAAAGCTGGTTTATTATCCACACAAACCTATAAAACAAAACAAAACAAGGAAACATTCCGACAGAATTCCGCGGTCACAGTCTTCTAGTAAGCGAATACCACCATGGCAGATTGCGCTACTATGAGATTTCAATTACTTATATGGATACTTGTTTTCCCAAAGGTCTTAGTAGCCGCCCATCGGTGGCATTCCATATGGAGGCATTGGAGGCATTCCTGACATTCCTGGCATTCCACCCATTTGTGGTGGTGGACCATACCCGCCACCTCCCATTCCTGGCATCGGTGGTGCGGGTAGAGCCAGTGGTAATAATTGGGCGTACATGTTCTATTTGAGAAAGAGAAAAAAACGAGCATAAGGTTGTATATTGATTTGTTTTTTAAAAACATTTTACCGTATGATGTCTGAGTGTAGTACCTGTTGTGACATGACATCCTTCTCTTCCTGTTCTTTGGCCTTCACCTCTTTTTGTGCCTCCAGCTTGTCCTTGATTAGCTCATCCACTTTGCCGGAGTATTCTCGGATAAACTGTGAAGAAAAAATGACGGGATCAAAGAGAGTTGATCATAGCGTCAGTATGGTTCCTATCTCATCAGGTAGAGGGTATTTTAGGGATTGGAGGATAAATTACCTGGAGGAGATACGGGAAGGCAAAGTCGATCATATTGTTGATCCAAGCAAGTTCTAGAGCAACGTCTGGTCGGATTAAGTCATAACAGACAAAGAGACATGTAGCAAAGCATTCCTTTTTCCCCTGTAAAACCAGCACAACATACAACAACGGGGATGTAAATTTCATCTTCAGTACCAATAGTCTTTCTGTTTTACCATATACGGTAAAAAGTTGAAAATAGACTAATGGCTTTCGATGTAATCCTGCCTGAAACCTATCCATACCTGTTCAATGAAGTAGACGAGAAGTTGTTCTGCAAGATCATGGTCGCCGGATTGCGAAGCAGTTTCCATACAGTCCTTGTACATGTTATCTTTCTTTGACAAAGCAATCGATTGCTTCCATCTACCAGCTTTCTTATAGATATAAGCAGCCACACGTCTCATTTCAACAAGCTCGTGTTTCTCAATCTATTTCGCACCATCCCATAACGATAAATTAGTATTTAAGGGGAAATATAAATGTGTACTCGATAGATAGATTTAAACTCTTACCTTCTGAGCGAGACCTATCTGGTCAAAACTGTCATGCAAATCAATAGACTCGCGCAACCTGTCATAGTCTTCTTCTTCTGCATATATCTCATTCAGAGCTTCATTTACAGCAGATACATTATTGCTCTGAACTGCAACCATATATGGCTTAATAAGGCGCAAGTGACCAGCCTGAGATCAGAAACAAGAAATAATCATCAGATATAGATTGTTAAGCCACTGGTGATAAGTTTTTAACAGAAAATATTAAATCAATGGTCAGCCTCTAACCTTGCGCATAATATCAACGACACGCGTGTGATCTAACCGCAGAGCAAGCACATTGAGAAGATCGTTGATTATATCAGGGTGCTCTTGCAAGTAGAAGTGAACGGCCTTATAGTAAAGCTCAACATTCGCAACCTTGGCAACAATGTCTTTGAATTGCATGTGCTCCCATGCTTCAGGAGAATGATTCATAACAGTGGTTGCAGCATTATCAAACTCATCATATTGAATGTAAAGATAGGTAAGTTCCTGCCAATGCTGTTGTTCATCACAGGCCCGGATAAGCTTGGGAATATTGAGTCGAGTAGAGAACAACTTGATGTGTTCCATAAGCTTCTCATAACGATATCTGGCGTACAGTACTCCTAACTCGGTGAAGATACCCATGTGAGCACGTTCCAGACCAAGTCCACTCTCCATAAGGGAGATCAATTCATTGAAGCATCCTCTGTTCTGGTAGTACTCGCTTACTTCTTCCAGGTCATCCACCTATTAAAGCACAAAAATATTACAAAAAGGCATACAAAATTGAAATTGAAACCCAATTATAACTAAAAAACTTTCTCGGGAACTAGGATCTGTTATTTATCCACCTGTATGATAATGTTAAGTCCACAGATTTGAGCCAGTCGGAATTCCTCAGCATCAACACAAGCAAAGCAGACTTCCTTCCATGTCTTTGCACTGTTTGCTTTCCTTGCAGCATCAACAGCACCTTGGAACTGTTGCAACTTCACAAGGGTGACGGCTAACTTGGCCCAATTCGATATGAATGCATATATTATCTTTGCAGCCTCATACAGAGCTTCATCGTACAAACGGTCACCAACATGTTGAAGGTTGGCAACGTTGGGCATCAGAATAAATTCTTCAATCTCACCCAACCTTTCAATCTTTGCATAAGCATAGATGAGCTCACTATCCACCTTGGGTTCCTTCACCTTCTGTCTAACCATCAGAAGGTATCTGACCAAGTCATCATAGACATTAGTATCTTCAGAGGCTCGGATGACCTCCAAGAACTGAGTGGTGTCATCAGCTCGGATAAAGGACTCAATAGCATCACTGACTAGTCCTTCCCTGAGCTGTGCCTTAGCGACTTGACTCCAAACAGCATCTTCTTCGACCCGGAAAGCAAACTCAACAGCACGTTCAATGCTTCTGACGTTATCCAACAATACGTTGACAGCCTGAACATTTAAGTTAAACTTCTTGAAAATCGCAAATGCTTCCTCATACAATTGAGCATCCACTGCCACTTCTCCAACAGCTGGACCATCGAAATTATCCAGCCTGTTAATGTAATCCATAACTCTGGACGGATCTGCCTTAATAGCTGTCAGTATAAGTAGATTTTGCAGATTGAAATTTCCACTGAAGGCAGAATTTTGAAGCACAATTTTTTCCAGAAGCTCAATTAGCTCATGTGGCAAATCAGCAGTCATGAATGCTTTAACAGCTGCAGAAACTTGCTCTGGGCTCTTGCTTTCTGGTAAAGCAGTAGACACAACTTGGTCTATAAGTTGCCTCCTATATTCATTTTCTTCCGTAAGAACCTTCTCCCAGAGGTCACCATCCATCCTCTCCACTACGTACCTGCAGTTGGAAAATCGTGTGTAAGTAGTCTACAAAGTAACTAGTGTGGAATATAAGTAAGAAGTCTAGTAAGCAATAATCAAATACCTGGCTTGTAACTTGAACAAAGAGTTCTTGTTGGTGACATTGATGAGTTCCTCGTCACATTGTCCTCTTCTGTATGCCACAACAGCCAGAGTGGGATCACGTTTCTCGCAGTACTTACCCACAACCTTAGAGTCGTAGTAAGGATTGGTGGTCAGGAAATGCTCGGGGTTGTTGTTACTGTCTATGATAATTTTACCCAAGGCATTATGGACATGCACATCTTGGCTTCCCTCACTAACTAGATGCTCCAAGAACTGAGTGAGGAGACGGAGTCGATTTCTGAGAAGACATATACATATTAGAGCCTAAAGAACAAAATAGCATACATATGAACGAAATTCAAGATGCTAAAAGGGTTCGCACCTCTTTTCACATTCTGCAACAAGGGGTTCAACAGGAAGTAATGAACGAACAGAAAGAATGAGGCCTTTTATAAAATCTTCAGGGCATTCGTCATCAAGCAACTGCCCCACAACTAAGGGAGCATTCCCAGGATTCACCTACAAAAGGGATCGCATATATAATTCTTTCATGAAAATCCTACCATATTTAACAAAAGTCTAAAGAAACTACATACCTTCTGAACGTAACCTTCAATGTAACGCAGCATGTTGTTTGTGTAGAGGTAATGAGTAAGATCAGGTACAAAGCCAAAACGATCACAGACATTAATCAAAGGTCGGGCATCAGGAAGCTTAGCTTCCATTAAAAAGTTCTTCGTCTTTTCCGCATCATAAAAGTTAGACTCTCTAGTCACACGCTCAACCTCCTTTATTTGACCAGTCTTGGCAGCTGCTTCGATGTACTTGAAGTGAATCTCAGGATCCTCACTATCACACAGAGGGAAGACATTGTAAGTCATAAAAATACAAATTGCTGCATGGTGCTTGTTTACAGGAATGACAGCAGGATCTTGATAAAATTACCTCATACTCAAGTATGAACCTAGGAAAAAGTACAGCCCTTCGTACGACTTGAATTGCTCAAAGAGTTTAATGCATGCATCAACACCAAGTTGCTCACAGTACTCCTTGCAAGCCTGCAAAGACATGGACACGTCAGTGTCACATTAAACAATAAAATTCACATCTTACAACAATACAGCACATACCTGAACGATTATCTGAAGGTTGCCTCTCAGGTTGACCAACAGGAGATCTTTCATGCACTCCATTGCCCACTCGCTAGAAAGAGTACCAAAAAACTCGACAAGAGCCTGCAAATTTGAGTAGAGGGATATTCAGCAACTTGAACATCGAGTTGTTTAGCAACCAACAATTAGTTCAGAGGTAATACCTGTGGCTCAATAGCATGTGTGTTCACAATTACACGTTTGATATCAGGTAACTCTGAGTAATGCTGCACAAAGCAAAAGGAAACGAAGTTAGAGGGGAAAAAAAAATACATCTATTAGGCCAAGAATATTAAAGAAGACATTGAGCAAAAACCTTTAAAGATTGGATGTAAAGTCCAGCCTTTTCACAAAGCTGAGCAACACGAGGCCGGTCATAATGGCTGAACATCCCATTTGCTAAGATTGCATCAGCCACATTAGGAAAGGTTACCAAATTGATCTCCAAAACCTGTGTTGAGAGTGCACTAAAAGGTCTAAGAAAGGAAGGTGAGTAGGGAAAGCACAGAGAAGTAAAAGGTGGCAACTCTTTTCAACCTTAGTTTGCAGAAAAGCATGCTCGGGTAAATTTGGCTTCAGAACATCCAGAAGGAAAGCAGTCGCTTCACGGATCAGATTTCTCTGAATATGCAAAAGTAAGTACATTAGCACATGATAGCTCTCTTGTGAAACAAGTAATGAGATACAATTTTATGTACACAGTATATTCTACGTGTTCACCTGAAGGAAAAGATCAGTGATAGTGTTGTAGTCAACTGGACAACCTCCTTCCATTTGGGACATCATTAAAGCAAAATTTACTGCTCCCTGCAATTAGCAGGAAAAAAAAGAAGATAATTAGCAGAAAAAAAAGACTATTGATCTTTTACAGGGCAAAAGCTTAGTTGCTTGATAAACAACAGCAGGCCAAAATTTATGACTCTTCTTGTGATTACGGAACAAGAATCTAGTAAACCAGTCCTTCCACAGTTTAATATGTTGCAAAGTATCAAAAGTGCAGCAAACTAACCTGAGGATCCGTACGGAGTATCGTTTGCAGAAGAAACATGTAATCAGGTGTGTACCCAACCTAGAGTCACAACATAAAACAATGGTACCTCTTGAGCACAATGACCTTTAGGGTAAACATAACAACGGAGGGGGCAAACTTTAAAACTTAATTGTTTACCTGCTTTGAATAAATCAATATTTTGTCAAACTCCCTTCGCTCTGCAAAAGCTGCAACGACTTTTGGAGTAGCTCTAGCTTTGATGTATATTTTTAGAGCAAGGTCATTATCCACAGTCTGAATCAGAAAATATTACCGTTACAGCATACTAAAGAAGCCCATAGGAGACACTTTAAATGAAAATGGTCATTTTAAGATTACTTTGACAAGGTCTCCGAGTTCTTCACTGCATTCTAACTTATCCTCTGCCAACCAGTTTTCCAAGAGGTTCTTTTTGTTTTGATTCACAACAAGCCGAGATAGTTCCAAAGACTCATATGAATTGAGCTTCCCTCTAGTCAAAAGGGTCCCAAAATACTGTAACAATGGAGGAGTTTGCCCTGCTTGTACAGGAACACTCTGCAAAATTGTAAAGTGTGATGTTGTAGTTTCAGACTGGTGTTACAAACATACATTATAGACAACATGTTCACAGAGGATTCTTTGCTTGAATATGGAACATATACCTGGAATTTGGCCACCGTATCAGGTGTCCGTAGAATGCCCTGAGGAGATTCAGCAGCAAGCTCAGCAGCCTCCTTGTACTTTGTTTGAGCAAATAACTCTTGGAACCGCTGGACAACCTGTAACATCAAAATTGAATATGAGGAACTTTGCATTAAGAAATGTAATTCGAGCAATGGGTTTAGAGGTCTAAGGAGTTTATGATATTTACTAAGTGTTTTTAGGTTAGTAGGGTTTAACTGTGTTTACTTTCAAGTAACCATGGTTTAAATAGGTTATGGATCTTTAGTCTCTATCGGTATAAGATGTCTTGGGAGTTTGGAAGAGGTTTATCATCAAATTCACTTAGTTTTTTGTAGAATTTTAACATTAACATGTACACCCTCCGTTTCAAAGTGTCATCTTACGATTCAATGTAAATTTTGTAATACATTTATCTATTTACCCCTATTTAAATATTAATTAACAATGTGAAATAGAATTTAAATCCAAGAGACAATTGTCTTCTAGGATATCATGTAACATTTAATTATTCTTTCATTTGCTTGAAAATGTCAAAAATGCACTTGTATATTGAAACGGAGGAAGCGTCAAATCTCGATTTCTAATTTTCTACATTATTGTTTCTATCAGAATGACCTTTTTCGTCAAATTGGCACAATAATGACTTCACCAAGAAAATAGATCCACACATCTGATCCAAGATAATTATCACATACCAGATTTTCTGCACCAGGGAGGTTTCCTCTTTTAGCAAGATTGACAGCAAGTTCCAAATTGTTCAACTGTAATATAAAGGCATAGATTTCTTAGCATGTCATGATGAATAGATAGATTATATAGAGAAGAACAAAGTAAAAGTTGAACATACTTGACCACTAATAAAAGGTATTATGGTGGCCTCATTTACTGTTGCCAAAAGAACTTGTCCTCGCCTATTAATGGCATAGAAACCCCCAACTGAGGAAGCTTCAGACGTTAAGAAAATTGGGTCCGGACTTATCCGATTTCTGTAGATAGCAGAAGCTGTCTCTAGATCATATACAAACAGCAGGCCAAGCTTGGTGATGACATAAATCAAGTTAAACTTGTGAGAGACCTGTTGGGAGAAAGAGAAGTCGGTGTCATGAATTTTTCACAAGAAACTTACTGAAGTTAATTGAACAGCTAATGCAACTACAAACCTGCATGGCCACAGGAAAATCATCAGCAAAATCTGGGGGGAAAAAGAGATCTGCCTGCTTTTTTGTAAATGATGGTTTCCCTGAAAAAAAGCCGCCCACCTTTAAACATCAGACTAATACCAACTAACAATAACCATGAAAATATAGAGCAGTAGTTTAAGCTAACCTGGTTGGGCACCAAGTTCAATAACATGCAGCTTTGATGTTATCTGCCCAGCATTAAAGCTCTTGCTTGCAAATGATATAAGAATCGAAGGATTCTCATTCCCAGGGACCTATCAATAATAATGTCGCTTGTCATACTACAGTTCAAGATCCGACCATGGAATGAAGTAGCAAAGGTATCACATAGTTTACCTTAAACTGAGCAAAAGATGCAGCATGTGCTTCAAGGGCCTGGCTCCGCTGTTGATCCACAGAGAAAAGCTGCATATTTCCTTTCACCAATTGTGGTCTCTACAGAGGATAATAATGACAAGATTCCGTCAAAAATATACAACATGACTGCCGTTATGATGTCTTAATTCAACCTAATACGTGGTGCAGGAACCCTACCTCAGGAGAGCCAGGGGCAATTCCAATCAAGACCAACCACTTCTCATTAGGAGAGCACTTATAGTTTATAATTTGATTGTTTGCCAAATTAGCCGTTCTATCAAACATCTTAACTGGCTCAGAATCACCTGGAAATATCGAAGCAAAAATGAGAAACAACATATACATGATATGAAGAAGCTGACAGTAAGTTAAAGATATAAAACCTTCAATTGACCAATGATACACAGAAGTTTGTGTGACCAGTCCCAGCATCTTAGGTGTGATCCACTTCCAAAAAGCAACCTATAATATCCAAAAAATTCAGACCAGTAAAATCAGAGTCTGTCTGAAGAGTACAACATGAAAGATAATCGGGTTACAATTTGTTTGCTTCAAAATTCACCTGCTCAGGCATCTGATGTGACTTCAACTTTGCCTTTGCTTCAATGTTAAATATCTGTAGATGATCCTGAGTAGTTCCTGGAACTTGAGCTATATACGATACGAATTTAAGAAAAAGTTAACAACAAATTAAGGAAGAAATAAGTAATAGCTTATACAAGGAAACATCCAGTACAAACCAAAATTTCTAGTTTAACTACACTAAGCTTGAGACACAACACTGCCACGAGAAATATAACACGTGTTGGAAAACAGAGAGCGCTATACTGATGTTTTCTACAGCATTAAACATGCTATCACCCCAAATCCAGAAAAAGAGTATAGGACTACAACATAAACTCGAAGAGTGTAGTTACACTTCCATACTACTTTAATAAAAATAGGTTTTCTATCAAGTGACGCATCACAACATGGACAGAGTCATTTAAACTTCAAATAAATCAAAACATCCTATCCGTAATAAATAGCATATGTACAGTTAACAAAATGAAGGAGAAGCTATCAATGGTAGTTCTGGAGAAAACTTTAATAGGAACCACTTATGGGTCTTATAACTGATCATACACTTCAAAAGGAGAATCTTATGGGTGTTATAAGTGATAATGCGATCGAAGGAAACAGTGTAATACCTTTTAAGGCAAGGATCCTCGAGTTTGGGTTCATAAGAGCAGAATCAGCAGTTATAGGCCTCCTTAAAGGCTGCATCGGCATATTCATATCGATAATTACAACACTGTTCTGCGGTGCCGTCTCTCGTACACATATGTACTTATCAGACTCCATAGTAACATTTGTAAAGGTGATGAACTGTTGACCGATCCCAACGCTCGGAAGCTGGAAAATTTCCAAAACAAAAGTAATCAATTGGCATAGTTCATTAACTTAGTTACAAGATCCGAGTAGATAAGCACATTGCGCAACACAATAACTTAAAACTAAGGACTATATACATTCAGATAACACAGATCTGAGCGTCCGCAGAGAAAATCTGATCAGAGAACTTGATCTCAACGATCGGGTAGAATTGAGAACAGAATGAAACTTGAATCAATCATATAACAGTGTGAGCAGAACCAAATCGATAGAAATCAGAGACTACAACTATAGAAACATGTTAATCGTCCAAAATTTTAGCTCGATTCCCGGAGATTTAAAAACAGAGAACTCACCGTTAGGACCTCCTTCATAATGATGGGCGCGTTAGCAGCCGCCATGTTTGACCTCAGATCGCGGCGAGAGAATCCGGGGCCAGAATCAGATCCACGGAAAGGACGGGACCGTCAACGGCCGAGCGATGCGAGAGAAACTAAGGAAGATTTGAAATCGCAGCCAGATCTGAGGCAAGTGAAGGAGAAAGGTGATGATGGTGGAGAGAGATTCGTTTTTTTCTTTTTGGAAAGTGAGAAATGACGAAATAGCGATCCAATCGGAGTCACTCGTCGAATATAAGGAGAGAAACCAAAGGAGAGACGACGTGCTACAAGTGCCTGAGCTGTACGATGTGCTTTTGCCAAAGTTACGGGTTCGGATAGTATTCGGGTCGAGTTTCAAACCGCGTAAATCGACGGGTCGGGTTTTGTCACGACACACACTACTTTTTGGGAATTTTATGCGTATGTTTTGAGCAATGGTCAATGACTCAATCATGGTTAAAAATTAAGATGAACACAAACGAGAACGAAGTTTGAAATAAATTTTCTAAATATGGAGATGAAACAAAAAAAAAAAAACTTTTTACCAAAAAAAAAAAAAGATATACGAAATTTTCTATTATATCTTATCAAAATTAGGGTATGAAGACCAAAATATTTAAATTTATGTCGATTTAAGTGTTGCATGAAAAAATCGTATAAGAAATTTACGTCGATTTAATTAGTGTTTAGTGAAGATTGTATTACTTATAATTTTAACTCGAATTAAATGATATAATCAATTTTGATGTATATAATTCATTCTCACAAGAAAATTAAAGAGCAACACCAATATGGATCACTAAATAAGTAAACATGTATACGTAGATTTGAAGTCATTCATTGATATTCTGCCTCAATGAGAGATTAAAAGCCAACACTGTATTTCCTCATTTTCAAAAACAGGATGCTATAAGCGTTTGTGTCACCTTCTAATTATAACAAATAATCAACATTGGAAAACAAAAGTTATGAAGTAGAATTTGGTTATGATCTCAAAAGACTCAGTTTTAAAGTACATCATCAAAGTCATAGATTCTTCTATATAAAATCTAGGAGTTGAGTTTAGTGTGATAGAGTCATTGGTGTAACCTAAAAGTTTGATTTTGAAATAGTGACAGTTTTGATATGAGTATATATGAAAAAATTAGTTGAATGATGGAGTGACTATCAAAATAGAACATTCTCTGAACTGAATCGAACAAAAACAAAAATATCTCAATGCTAAAATGCTAACAATCCGCTGAAAATCAAAAGATTTTATGGGGGAAAAAAAGTAACAACAAGAACTATAGTACCAATTCAACCCAAGAAAGAAACAAACAAATCAAACATCGGTTCGTCAATCTTTTAAAGATTTGATTCTGTATCTGTCAAGTGGATCCCTGAAGAAGAGACGTTCTTGGTACACTCTCCATGCGTACTCCTTGAAACTAAAAGGCCTAAATGCCCTTCTCTCATCACTTCTTGCTCCTCCATCTTCTTCCTCCTCCTCTGCATACTCTTCTTCTTTGTCGCCGTCACTGATCATATCCTTCAATGATGAAACCATACTGTCCATGGGAAGTGTAAGCATCAATGTCATTGTTACACACTTTACTGGACCATCTTTTTGTCCTGAACACAACACTGGTCGATATTTCACTCTTTTGACCTCTCCATTTCTCCAAACCTGCCAATTTTAAGTTGTTTGTTAGCTGTTCAAAAGTTGAAAACTATATTGTAGAAAGCTGTTAGGTTTTGACCTAAAAAAAAAAGAATTGTTGAATTCTATAGGACACTAAGTACAATTGCGATGTGATGTGTATAAGTATTTAAATATCGGAAATTTCCAAATTCTTATTTCTTTCCCAATGCCATAAATCTGTTTCAAACGAAAAGTGAAAACACATTCCCCGGTTATGCTCCACAATTGTTGTTGTTGTCAACAATAAATATCGGAAATATCCAAATTCTTGTTCTCTTTTTGAACGATGCGTTGGAAAACATTTATTTTGGATAATGTTTAAAATACATTAAAACAGCCAGTTAACGGTATAGTGGAATAAAGTTCCATTACAAAGGATGATAATTTGATAATTATTTAAGGAAGACAACTAACCAATTAATTATAGATAAATAAAAGAGATATATGTGTTCTGTCAATTGTCAAAAGCAAAAGAGAACTAACCTGAGCAATGTCACCCAACGTCACAAGAACCGAGTCAACTCGGGGTAAAACGGACACCCAACCAGACTCGGTTAGCAAACAATACTTCTGTTCCCTTATCTGATACTGTAAACAAACAACAAAAGGATAAAATCCGTTGGTTACCTCCGGTTCATCATCAGGAACACCTTGGTTAACCCACATCAGAGTATTAAACCGGGTTGAATCATATCCAAACCCAAGTGCATTCGCCAGCATCTCTACCGTCTTCAGTCCAACTTTCTCTAGAGTCCGAGTGAACTCACGGAGCGAACTCAGATTTAACTCGCTCGAGTCGGTTGAACAGTCGGCGTCAAGGCAAAACGATGGCGTTTCAGCATCGGCTTCGTAGCCTAGCGGCCATTTCTTCGGAAACGATGATTCCTTCTTCTCTTCACTGAGCTCTAAGAGCGAGAGTGAGTCAGACTCGGCTGCTTCAGCGATCCCAGGAGGGAAAAGAATATCGGAGTCATCGTTAATGAGTTGGAAATAGCCGAAATCAGTCACGGCGGAGATAAGATCGTCCCATTCAAGTCTATCTCCGGCGGAGAGAGATACCATCGGAAGAGAAGGGATGGAGCGACGGTTGGGGAGTGAAAGCAAAGGAGGGAGACGGTGGAAAAGACTGGAGAGAGCGTCAACTGCTGTCTCCGATTTGCTGGTGGTGTTGAGATGTGAGCATGACGGGGTCGGAGGAGGCGCCGCCGTGGCTCCACCGTGCTTGATCAAAGGTTGGTGGTGGTTGAGGTGAGCTGAAGAGAAAGCCATTGAAAGATGGATGTGACTTTGGAAGAGGCAGAGCGTATATGTGAAAACATATGTATAACTTGCGTGTACGCATGGAATATATAAGGCTTTACTCACACGTGCGGGATTATGTATAACCTAATTTTCTACCATCTTATTTGTAAAAATTAAAAACAATATCACCATTCACCAAGTACATTTATCATGTTTTTTTTCTTTCAATGACATAAGTTTTGCATATTTATTTTACAATTATTATGTTATTTTTTCCGATAACACGTTTTTACATGCTTGTTTAAACTAGAGGCGGCAAATATTATTTATATGTGGGTTTGCCATTACAGATTTTAGCAATTTTGTTAAGAAAATTGTTATCTAACAACATAGAGGAATGATTAATTACGGAAATTTGTTTTTTGGTTGAACCGATAAATATTCTTATATGTGTTTATTAGTATTTTAGAATCGCAAAATGAAGGAATACACAAATATAACCAACAGACAAGAAAAACATGATAAAATCATCTTTATACAAAATTGATATTTGTTGAATTGTTGATGTGTATAATGAGGAAAATATGATACAAACTAAGTAAAAGATCTTTTGTATAGTAAAAATTTGGGAAAACGATTCTCTTTTTTGAAATTACCACAAATATTATATTTTACTAAACATGTATTTCCATGTATGAGTAACCTCATCTGTACGTGTATCTATTAGAATCATAAAATACTTATCATGAGAATGTATCTGCATAAATAGATGCTGCTAGCTAGGTGTACAGAGAAATACTAAAACAAGACAAATATATAGTTCGAAATTCCTATTTTGGTAGTGGAAAATTAATAGAAATAATATTACATTTATTTGGATGTAAATAAAAATAATAACTTAAGGGATTTATTTCGTTAATAAGAAAAAATACCTATTAAATAACCAATCAAGCTAGTGTATGGAATGCTGTCATGATCAAAGAGTTTGTAATATAGTTGTTATTTGCATGCGCATATATATAACTATATAAAGTTCCTGCACTGTTCCCTTGTAAAGTTTTGGTTAGTTGTCGAAAATATTCTCAACTTTTTCGCGTATATTATTCCTAAATGTCCCTTACTTTGGATATGGTTGTCTATGGACCATGGTATCAATCCAGACTAGTTGCATAATTATCAATCGTTTCTCTCCTTTCCTTCTTAAACGATTTCTTCAAACTTCTGATCACACAAACTCGGTGCTGTATCTAGCAGTGTCAATGGAAAGCCTTTGCTTAACTCAACAAGACTTTCAAGTAAAAAGCACCAAATTAAGCTCTCGATGTCGAGAAAAATACTCGGATCCAGTAATGGAAATCCGTTGGTGGAGTTATGAATTGAAACAGTACTTGTCCGGTGTCGAAGTAAACTGTGTGTGTGATTTACTCGTTGCGCGACATTTAAATGATTAGGTGGTTATTATTAACAATCCATAAACCAGGCATCAGAATCATCGACAGAAACAGATTCTCTTAATTGATGATTATTCTGGTCTCCACGTTGAACATTTACAAAGCTTGAAGATAGTTAGGAATCAGACCAGATGCTTTTCCTTAGATCATCCCAAATACTCCACAATGACCGGATACAAAAAGCTTGAAGATAATTAGGATTTTTCCTTCTCCCTAAGATCGATCAGACCACATGCTTTTCCATAGATCATACCACATCTTTTTCGTTAGATAATCCCACATCTTTTCCTCCCATAGATCAGACGACCTGCTGACTCCCATAGACTCCCATAGATCAGACCTCATACGCAACATCTTTTTCCTTATATCAGACTCAGACCACATCCTTGACGTAATCCTAAACCACTCCTTATCCTTTAGTTCTGGCCACATCTTCTTCCTTAAATCGACGTGGTCTCCCGTCCACTGAAACACACATAGAGAAGAAGATGAAATAATAGCAATGGTCACAACAACGATGTCTTTTTATTAGTATTTTTTTTTCCTTTCTAACTAACCTGTCGCCGATCTGCCTCAAGTTCCGATACGTTTCCCCCAACCACAATATAACCTTCACACACACACAAAAAAAAATAGCAAGCTGACTAATTTCGACTCGACTCGTAGAAAGAATGAAAGAAAATCTAAAGTATAAAATATATCTCATCGATTCATACCTAAGCCCAATCCCAGAGCCATCCCTGGACCTCGAATTAAAAACATCTCTCTCTTCCACTCTACAATCACAAATGATATCAACAAAACGGTCAAAAGATTTTTGTTTTCCTTGCGACAAATACCTCGAAACCAAACCTACGGTTGCAAATTTGAACGTTACCTCTGCTACTGCGGGACGTATAGAAATTGCGGCACTGTAAGGATTTCGTCTTGATCAATAGATCGCACAAAGAAAAGAAAAAACAAAAGGGATAATCATGAAAAAATCTTCGATTTACCTGAGCGATTACGGATCTCAGATTGTTGTTCGGTGGCATGATCGAAAATTAGGGTTCGCCTCTGATTTGTGATTTTCTTCTCCTCTTCAAAAAAATGGGTAACATTGTCGAGAGTAACATTGACGGATATCTCGAGAGTTCCGTGGTTCAATGGGCTTATACTATTGTGCCCTAGCTGAGTTACTCTCATTGTTTATTTCATTCACAATCAGTTTATATTCAATTTAATAATATTAAAAAAAAAAACTTGAATCCCAAAGTCTGTTCCATTGTTACTCAATTAATGTCGACATTCACCTGAAATTTTATATGTACAGTATGTACTTTGTTGACAAATTATCCTTGCACTGAATTACGGAATTGATCATGAATGTAAATTGTGTGCCTCTAGTTATTTTCTGATATGTTTTTTTTTTTCATTTTTTTTTTGGTAAAAGGTTAAGTTTTATACCATTTTTGATTTTGGACAGAATTACAGAGATTACATGAAACAGATTAAAACAATCTACAGAAGATAAATACAATATTACTACTCAAATTGTTTTGGATCGCTTCTAAGCGTTCAAGACCAAGTTACGAGATGAAACACCGATTCCGAGCTCGCAAAACTTAGAAATTTGCGTGGTTGCCACAGAGCCGAAGCACTGGAATCCTCATCTTAGTTGCCACGAGCTAAACTATTCGAGGGCCGTCCACAAAACCTCGATATAGAAGCCTACAACTTCTCCACAAAACCTCGATATAGAAGTCCACAAAACCACGAGCTAAACTATCTGATTTCTGATATGGTTTTGGTCTGTTTGATTTCACACAACACAAATCAAACATCAGCACAACCATAGATTATAGTATTAAGTTTGTTTCTTTTCCCACAACATCGAACAAAAGACGAAACACAAAGCAACATCACAAGTTCACAATCACAGATTATAATGAGCATGTTCGTTTAGTTACCGCCGGCGGTTGCGTTTTGCCGCAGGTAGTTGCGGCAACTAAACGAACATAAATAGCTGCGTCTGCCGCAGCCGCAGGTAGTTGCGGCGACGAAACGAACAATCTAATTAATTCATTTTGTTCACAAAAAAAAAAAAACTAATTGTCTGCTTTCTTTTCTCGTGGAGTCAATAAAAGGACGAGCCAACTAAACGGATCCTGCTGTACTTCCTGAAAGAGTGAAAACACTTTAGTTTTTAAGAAACAAACAAAAACTCATAAAATCTCCCAAATGTTTATAGAAATCCATACCACTTCGGGAAAACGTTCTCTCAGATCTCTCTCCATCGTTCGAAGATATTCGAATACCTGGATTGTTTCTGGTGGAAACAAAAAAAAAAGATCAAGGATTTGTTTTTTTTCCAATCTCTAATTAAGAAAAAAAAAACTAAAAGAAATTGACGAAATATCTGAACATTACCCAACGCACAGAAAGCATAAAATCCGTTCATTACCGATGGCACAAAATTCTTAAACTCAACGCCGACGTAAACAATTCTTTCGGCTCTTTTCGACCCTTCAAAATCGAAAGAAGAATCACAAATCGAAACCCCATGTTCCGAGAAAATTACACTTGCGAATTTTGATAGATTATGATCAGAAGAACGTTACCTCTGCTACGACGGGGAGAAGAAAAATTACCGCGTGACCTCGTAGAGAAATTTCGGCTCTGTAAAGATTTCGTCTTGTTCAATAGATCGAAAAGAAACCAACACAAAAATGAAAGAAAAAGATATAAATCTTCGATTTACCTGAGCGATTATGGATCTCAGACTGTTGTTGAGTGGCATCATCGGAAATTAGGGTTCGCTCTTCTTTTCTTCTTCGCCTCTTATTTGTGATTTTCTTCTCCCCAAACTGAAAGAAATTCATGCGGAATCAGAGAACGTTACCATGGTGGGATGAAGATGAATTGCGGCACTGTAAAGTTTTAGTCTTGTTCAATAGATTGCACAAAGAAAGTAAACAAACAACAACAAAAAAAAAGACTGTAGAAAAGAAAAAAAAAAAGGATAATCATAACGGAATCTTTAATTTACCAGCGCGATTAAGGACCTCAGATTGTTGTTCGGTGCCATGATCGGATATTAGGGTTCGTTCGCTCTTCTTCTTCTTTGTCTATACGCGATTTGTGAGAATAAAAAAGGTCGGATCTTTTGAGAGTTCTGTAGTTTAATGGGCTTATACTATTGGGCCCTAGCCCAAATGAGCGACACTATTGTTCATTTTGTACAAATCTCTTGGGCTAATTTATTTCAGGCTGACCAACTAATTTGGTCCAACTAGTTGGGTTTGGCATGTTTAATTTCAATTTCCACTTGGTTCAATTTTTATGTTCACCGTCCATGTAACTTGACTAGTAGCATGAGATTTGGTTTGTCCCTATTGAAACAATAGGTATAGGGTGTGAAACATTGAAACGTAATTGACTCAAATTCTCAAATAGGTTTCTTCACCAAACTCCTCTTGTTTTGTCTAACAATCTTATATAGTCACTAAAATAATGTGTATAAATTTTGCTACCGTCATTTAAAAGTTAGTGTCATGAAACATATGCCTCATTATATTTTATTATTTTCGTTCACTTTATTTCAAAGGCTTTAAACTATATGACATCATAACCAAAACAAGAATTAAAACGAGATCAATCAAACCCGTGTTGAAACCTCAACTTGTGTCTAAATTGACCGTCACAAAAAAAAATCTCACATCACACCATCACTAATAAATTTCCTTCTCCTTTCAAGTTGTAGCTAACTTATATAAGACATAAGCGTGCGAACCAGAGACAGAGATAGAAATTGAGAGACGATAAGCAAAGTAGAAAACACAAGTTTCTCTCACACACATTATCTCTTTCTCTATTACCACCACTCATTCATAACAGAAACCCACCAAAAAATAAAAAGAGAGACTTTTCACTCTGGGGAGAGAGCTCAAGTTCTAATGGCGAACTTGGTCTTATCAGAATGTGGTATACGACCTCTCCCCAGAATCTACACAACACCCAGATCCAATTTCCTCTCCAACAACAACAAATTCAGACCATCACTTTCTTCTTCTTCTTACAAAACATCATCATCTCCTCTGTCTTTTGGTCTGAATTCACGAGATGGGTTCACGAGGAATTGGGCGTTGAATGTGAGCACACCATTAACGACACCAATATTTGAGGAGTCTCCATTGGAGGAAGATAATAAACAGAGATTCGATCCAGGTGCGCCTCCTCCGTTCAATTTAGCTGATATTAGAGCAGCTATACCTAAGCATTGTTGGGTTAAGAATCCATGGAAGTCTTTGAGTTATGTCGTCAGAGACGTCGCTATCGTCTTTGCATTGGCTGCTGGAGCTGCTTACCTCAACAATTGGATTGTTTGGCCTCTCTATTGGCTCGCTCAAGGAACCATGTTTTGGGCTCTCTTTGTTCTTGGTCATGACTGGTAAACTTAAAAACCCTAACTTTTTTCTTGTTTTCTCCTCTGCTTTAGTCTCCTTTAGCCTTTGATTTGGTCAACTTTGGATGATTCCAAAGAACCAATCGAACAAATTGGTCTTTATCCATATCTCTTCAAATAGCTTTAGGACATAATTGGTCTCTCAGGTAACAAGCTGTCATTATCATCATACTCATCATGTTGCTAGTAGACCAACCCAATTGGCAACTGTTTGTTGGTTTTGCAACTGTGTAATCTGCTTTGAATTGTGAACAAAATTATTGATTTATGTTGATTACATTGCAGTGGACATGGTAGTTTCTCAAATGATCCGAAGTTGAACAGTGTGGTCGGTCATCTTCTTCATTCCTCAATTCTGGTCCCATACCATGGCTGGTGAGTTTTGCTTTCAGACCATTCTTCTCTAAAACCACTTGCAGAATCTCATCTTCTTCATGTAAAAATATGACTTTGCAGGAGAATTAGTCACAGAACTCACCACCAGAACCATGGACATGTTGAGAATGACGAATCTTGGCATCCTGTAAGTCAAAAACGTATTTTTTTGGTTATCTTGTTTTAGTCCTGTGGTGTTTCTTAGATGCAGTTTTATTAACTGTTTCTGTAACTGCAGATGTCTGAGAAAATCTACAATACTTTGGACAAGCCGACTAGATTCTTTAGATTTACACTGCCTCTCGTGATGCTTGCATACCCTTTCTACTTGGTAAGAACTCCTCTATTTGTTATGGTAACTTAAGCTGCCACACCAAGTAAAAAAGCTCATGTCTATTCTTCTGTTTCAGTGGGCTCGAAGTCCGGGGAAAAAGGGTTCTCATTACCATCCAGACAGTGACTTGTTCCTCCCTAAAGAGAGAAAGGATGTCCTCACTTCTACTGCTTGTTGGACTGCAATGGCTGCTCTGCTTGTTTGTCTCAACTTCACAATCGGTCCAATTCAAATGCTCAAACTTTATGGAATTCCTTACTGGGTAATGCGCCGCTGTTACTCCCCTGTTTCAGCCTGAGCAATTTGTGTATTATTTCCTCTGCCTTACTCAAAAAGGTTTTTATGTCAAATACAGATAAATGTAATGTGGTTGGACTTTGTGACTTACCTGCATCACCATGGTCATGAAGATAAGCTTCCTTGGTACCGTGGCAAGGTAAAATACATATTCTCTGCTTCCACTGTTCTTTGACTACATCGCTCTTTCTTTTAAGGTTAAAGCCAACTGGTGTGTAAATCTCATGATTCTCCCAAAACAGGAGTGGAGTTACCTGAGAGGAGGACTTACAACATTGGATCGTGACTACGGATTGATCAATAACATCCATCATGATATTGGAACTCATGTGATACATCATCTTTTCCCGCAGATCCCACATTATCATCTAGTAGAAGCAGTAAGTAAATTGAAAGTAAAGACTGTTTGTGTTTTTGGTGTTCATGCTAGTTTCCCTGACTCTTGCTCCACTGTTATGCAGACAGAAGCAGCTAAACCAGTATTAGGGAAGTATTACAGGGAGCCTGATAAGTCTGGACCGTTGCCATTACATTTACTGGAAATTCTAGCGAAAAGTATAAAAGAAGATCATTACGTGAGCGACGAAGGAGAAGTTGTATACTATAAAGCAGATCCAAATCTCTATGGAGAGGTCAAAGTAAGAGCAGATTGAAATGAAGCAGGCTTGAGATTGAAGTTTTTTCTATTTCAGACCAGCTGATTTTTTGCTTACTGTATCAATTTATTGTGTCACCCACCAGAGAGTTAGTATCTCTGAATACGATCGATCAGATGGAAACAACAAATTTGTTTGCGATACTGAAGCTATATATACCATACATTGCATTATCTTAGATACATTTAAATTCTAGCAAAAAGTATAAAAGAAGATCATTACGTGAGCGACGAAGGAGATGTTGTATATATACTACAAATTAAGCAGATCCAAATCTCTATGTTTCCGATACTGAAGCTTTATACTAATAAAATATACATTGCAATATATATTATTTTAGATTCATCCTTCTGAAGGTTTATATACCAATAATTTTAGGGTATAATTAAGAAAATAGTTTTCTACTTTTTTCACATTTAAAATCAATCATAGTTATTCTTCCTAACCTCACTAAATTTGTTTGATTAATTAACTTAAAAATGGGATTTAAATAAGTATTTGTTACACAATATGTAGTTGGATAGTATCCACATGTGCCTTCCAAATTCAGTGAACCATGTTTCTATTATTGGGAAGTCGTCGGCCTTCTATTTAGATGGTCAACGGACCATTTACTAATACAAGTTTTGCCCATAATATATTTAAATCGACTCTCCTTCGGAATTTTTACATTTAAATTGTTTAAAAGCTCTACTTGAATAATCCAACATACAATAATCTTGAACTAATTTTTTTTTTTAATAATGTAGTTATTAGAATTATAAACGAAAAGTGTTTGATTGGTATGTTGAATATAAGCGTACGCCTAATTTGCTATTGCATGACACATAAATAATCATCTTTTAACACTCTTGAATTTTTAAAAATTATAATTGCGATTCTCAAATTTAGTCATAAATTCAGTTAACTATCATCGCTAAGTGGCATAAATAATGTAGTTAGATAGTCACCGTCCGTTGCTAATACAGAATAAAAGTCACCGTCCAATTACACATACGTATGTAAGGAAATTATACATAACTTAATTTTATAGAGATGGAACTGGTGAGTGCTACGTTTTATATTAGTACAGTACTATGTCTAGAAATATGTCTACTTTTGTAATATTTTACTCAAAAGAGAGACGATTGAAGAAAATAGATAATTACAAGTTACAGCCATTGTTACTCTCTTCTTACAAGAACTATGCATACAGTTTATTTCACCATCTATTGAACTATATAATTTCATATTATTGCCTTTATAGAATTGTACAATTCCAAAGAGCATCCTCTTCCTTGCGTAGGTTATCATTTTGAACTATTAAGAGCACTTTGATAACTGAAGTAAGTTAGAAATCACTTTACATGTAGTAAAGTATCAATAAAATTAGTGCAATTCTGAGATAAGGAAGTTAAAGTTAAATATTATTTTAAAATGTTGAAGTCGTCAGATTCTTTTAGTATATATCTCAAGGCATTAAATATTTCAAGGTTGAGTACGTCGTTAAGCTACCCAAACATTCTCAAACAGAAGAAAATCATACCGATCTTAATTTATATTGTTAGGGTTAAAACATCTACGAACTTTCACAGCTAATAACAAAAAAATGAACTCCACGTGATAGCTAAAATTATTTGTAAGGAAGCTACAAAACTTTTCATTGCAAAATGCTTCGTAGTTTTCACATTTGGAATTATTATCAAATACATCCACGTCATTTTCAATCTTTTTTACCACGTATCAGAAAAAACATTTTTTATCACGTTTTCTTGAACTAACAAGCAACAAACTTTAATCGTATGGACTCTATTCGACTTCCTCATCGGTTACAAACTTACAATTACGGATTCCTACATACGTTACGATTTTCTTCAGTTACTTATTACAAAGGAAGATAATTAATATTTTCGATTCACGAGAATAGTCTGAAACATGTCGGTCCGAGTTTGATTTTATTTGTGTATGATAGTTAATATTCACAATTCATTTATTTATGTTAATCCAAATCTTGTTCCCTTTCTCTCTCTCTTTCTCTCCCTCTAACCATATAAACCAACTATATATAACAGCACTTCACAACTTCTCATGAACAAGTAGAAAAAAAAGAGCAAGACTAATAAGCCATATAAGAGACAACATGAACAACCTAGACGAGATCAAGATCGAGAGCAAGACCTGCCTCAACGATCAAGAACAAGAAGTCAAAATAGACAACATGCACATGAGCGACCAAGACAAGAACAAGATCGAAATCAAGAACAAGAGTGGCCTCGGCGAAAAGTGGCCAGAACCCATCGTCCGAGTCCAATCTCTAGCCGAGAGCAACCTCACTAGTCTCCCTGACCGTTACATCAAGCCGCCGTCTCAACGCCCTCAAACCACCATCATCGACCACCAACCGGAAGTAGCTGACATAAATATACCGATCATAGACCTAGACAGTCTATTCTCTGGCAATGAAGACGACAAGAAGAGGATATCCGAGGCATGCCGTGAATGGGGATTCTTCCAGGTAAGAATGGCACTGGAAGATAAAAATAGTCACGTTTAATTATTTTTAGACATGCATTTTTAGTATGACAAATTATTAGTCTAGAAACATGTAGTCTATAAAAATTTAGATTTGGTTCGGTTGACATCTAGAGTTCTATTTTCAGGTAATCAACCATGGCGTGAAGCCGGAGCTGATGGACGCAGCTAGAGAAACTTGGAAGAGCTTCTTTAATTTGCCTGTTGAAGCCAAAGAAGTTTACTCAAACTCCCCAAGAACCTATGAAGGATATGGAAGCAGATTGGGTGTGGAAAAAGGAGCCATTCTTGATTGGAATGATTATTACTATCTCCATTTTCTTCCTCTTGCCTTGAAGGATTTCAACAAATGGCCTTCTTTACCTTCCAACATTAGGTAATTAACTAAGTCTCTAATTCTTATGTCTTTATGAGTTTTATTTGATAATTAATTAACGAATTAGTTTTGGGTTCCATTATTCCTATGAGTTTTGGGAAATTGAGAATTTATAGCTAGTATAATTGTAATCCGATCATTTTATAGGGAAGCTTGAGACTGAAGTCAGCAACTAGTTTCAGTTGTTCTTTATTTTCTTTTTCTATATAAAGAAGACCAAAACTATGATTCTGGTCTTTAATAAATAATTTAGAAATAAATCAATATAAAAGAAAATTGATTCATGTGTTGTTATGTTGATTGGCAATCATGTTAATTACATAATATATCACCATGTTGGTTATTTTTTCTAATTTACAAACAATTTATAGTATTTTAAATGTGCACTTCATCAAATCAAATTAACGTATTTCCAAGAAAGAGTTGAATATTTTAATTGAAACTAACCTTCTTGTTAAATTTATCTACATTTGAACAAAAGATTATGTTTTCCTAAATATTAATATATAACAGAAACATTCAATATATTTGTATAATATGCTTATTTCTACTTCTTAAAATGGATATAGAGAAATGAATGATGAGTACGGTAAGGAACTAGTGAAGCTAGGTGGGAGACTAATGACGATCTTATCGTCAAATTTGGGGCTAAGAGCAGAACAACTTCAAGAAGCATTTGGTGGAGAAGACGTTGGTGCATGTTTGAGGGTTAATTATTACCCAAAGTGCCCTCAACCGGAGCTTGCCCTCGGCCTCTCCCCTCATTCTGATCCCGGCGGCATGACCATCCTCTTGCCGGACGATCAAGTCGTCGGCCTTCAGGTCCGTCACGGTGACACGTGGATCACTGTCAATCCTCTCCGCCACGCTTTTATCGTCAATATCGGCGATCAAATTCAGGTAACCTCTTAAATTTTTTCTTTTTTTCTTTTCCTTTTTACGTTATATACTTACATGAAAATGTTGACATAAAAGGTAAAACACTAATAATTGTCATGATATAGTTGGTACTGAACTACTGATAGAGGATCATATTCCTTAGTTGTAGTTCCACGTTTTAGACATGACTTAGAATAGCGATAAAAGACTAACCGTTTCAACTTCAGGCCAAAATTTTAAATAATAAAACTACTAAGTTTTTCCAAAAAATGATTTATGTCATTTTCGTAGCGTCAAGCCATCAAAATGATTTGATTTTATACAAGACTAAATTAAATATAAATAAAATGCAGAAATATATTTTGTGGTTTTAACTTTTAGAGTACCATCGTAGACAATAATCATGTTGCAAAAGACAAATTGTCCGAAAGTGCATGCACAAATTGAGTATTATTAACGTTTAATGAAGTACAATATATGTTAGTCATGCAATAGATGCAATTTTCAATACTAACGTATATGTTTCTCTTGTGAAAACCGGCAGATACTAAGCAATTCGAAATACAAGAGCGTGGAACATCGAGTGATAGTGAATTCGGAAAAAGAAAGGGTTTCACTAGCATTCTTCTATAACCCTAAGAGTGACATTCCGATCCAACCAATGCAACAACTTGTCACCTCTACGATGCCTCCCTTGTATCCTCCCATGACCTTTGATCAATATAGACTCTTCATTAGAACGCAAGGTCCACGTGGAAAATCCCACGTTGAGTCTCATATATCTCCTCGTTAATTGATATCTACTTCATAAAATGTCTGATAAATAGAATAATTGTAAGCCTTCTTGTTTATATATGCAGCTCAATTACTAGTGAGTGCATCTATATACATTAATCTCTTTTATGTGCTATATACTGAAGGATACCGAAGCTATGGAAGCTTAAAGAACTACCTAGAGATTCCAAAAGATTGGTGAAGAATGAAGATATATATACATATATATTGAGATCAAAGTGAATCGACTAAAGACCGAGAACTATCAAACATTTGTTTAAGTTAAATTACTTTGTAGTCACCCTTGTAGTGAATTATATATGTTTATAATTAGTTCTTTTAGGTTCTATTGTATTTCTATTATGCAAAATCAATATCCGTGATTTATGTTGAAGCATGTCTATCAATAATTATGCCTCCTCTATCTCTATGATTAGTAACATTAATAATGGAGCTTATCGGTGCTAGTCTTTTCTGTATTGATTGAGCAACTAATCTATTAGACAATTTAATTTTCTTAAGAAAAATTAGTATTGACAAACAAAATGACGGACATGTGAACGCAATAAATATCTAGTATCTAAAGATGGTAGTATGGTACACATATTAGATTAAGTAATGTATATAAAAAGGATAATTCGTGTTGACCATGTATTACAGAATCTTGTTAGATCCGATTTAAGTTCTTTATCATATATAGTTGGGGACTTGGGGGAGCTTGTAAGTAACGTTTACGAAGAAGATTGGACGGATATCACTTTGAATACCCAAAACTAAGATTTTTGTATTGTGAATTTGTGATCTTCATGCTGGCTTTACTTGGGATCGCCCTTCTTGATATTACATACATGCATGATCACATTTATAAATTGATTTGTATTGATTTTGAATATTGATCATTGTTATTATTATTATCATCAACATGCATTAATTAGCACAAACCAAAACACTAGGCTACAAATCATTATCGTCGAATAAATATTCAGTCGATGAGTTTAAAATTTAGTTAAATTCAGTCGATTGTCAACTATTAACATTTCATGAATTTCTTATTGAGTATGATGCTAAATAAATAGTATTTTTTTTTTTAAAAAATAAAAATATTTGATTATTGTCGCAAATTTGATTGAAAAATTTAGATTTGGATTTAGAGATGATTTGTGACAATCTTGATGGTTAATTATAAAACTTACCAATTCTAAGGCTTGCGATCACATTTACTTGCCCTTTAGAACTTGGAAAACATGTTGGCTCTTTACAATTCCGGCCAAATGAGAAGACTATCACTTTGACATATCACATAATATTGGATAATAATATTCTTTAAAATTATGAAAAACAATATCTTAAGACAGATAAAAGACCTAACAGAAGATTAAAAACATATTTGTTCAAAATTCGGTTCGAAGCTTAAAGATTTGACTAAGTCTAACATATACAAACCCCATGACACAACACAATTGATGACACAACCCAGTTTTTTTTTTTTTAATATGAATAATAATAATATTATTCAAACAGTTTGCTACTCTCTCCCTCAACTTCTTGAAATCCCTTTCTTGAGATCTAAAGAGAGAGTTTTGTATGCTTTAAAATTAAGAAGGTTAAAGAAAAAAAGAGAAGAAAAGAAAAAAAGTTGATTAACATATTGATTAAAACATGAGAACCAGAGTCTCTCTGAGAGATCATCATCATCATCATCATCAATTGATCAGCATCACTGTCTTCCTTTCTTTGCACAGCAAGGCGGGCATTTATACTGCTTGATGCTCTCTGCTTTAGCCGGAGTTATCTTGACGCATTTTCCATGGTACCAACGTTCACAAACATCACAGCAAATCCAGAACTCCTCATTTGTGTAATGACCTCCACAGCTTCCACAGAGAGTGTCTCCATGCTCGTCTTCTTCTTCCTCCTCCTCATAGCTCTCTTCCATTAGTTTCGGTGTTGAGCTCTTTGTCTGCCCGTCTATTGATCTCTGCTAATTACGATTTTTGATTTCAAAGAGGGAAACCAGATAACAAAAAAGAAGAAAGGAGGCTCCTTATTTTGTGTACCTTAGTGCCATTTCTGGATTTGCTTCCTGAGTCCGAGCTTGGCTTGTTGTCTTTCATGGCTTTCCTACCAGTCACTACATCGAAGAGAGTTGGGAGATCGTTGATCAGACTGAATAACCGCTTCCTGCAAATCAAAAGAATAATATAACTCCATGAGTGGACAACACATTGAAAAAGGCAGCTAAGATAAGCTAAGAACTAGATTAGCAAGCGAAAGTGAGGAAAAACGAACCAGAATCTTCATATCAGTACAACACACAATTGTGATGTTTTATCTAGCATTATTTGTTTGCAGCTCTGTCGGGTTAAATTCTCTATCCTTGGAAATGCATCTTACGAAATGCTTTTTACTAGTCTAGTGTAAATAAGATAGAGGACTAAAATGGTAGAGGATCACTTTAGAGACTTGTTAATGGTATAGTGAAACTACTGGTTGAGAAAACAAAGTCCAGTTTCTTGCACCTTTAATTGAAACCTATCTAAATGCCAACAACTACTTCTCTCTTGAAGAACAATGAAACAGATAATAACCAAAATAACATTGTTTTCTAGAATATATGACAGACAGACAGTAAAATGATCTCATTAGTACTAATCAAATAGCAATTTTTTTTGTCAAAATTTAACTTTCACAAAACCTTTGTCAGTAAAGTTCTTTGGATTCCATAGTTACTAAGATGGGTGTTCAGATGTAACAATGAAATGGTGAAATTCAGCACATGCGACCACAGAATATCCGTTTTCAGATTTCATAGAATAGCAAATACCAGGCTTTTAAAATTAGGGAGGATAATCAAGTTTCAAGTTTAGCCATTACAATATCCAAAAGAGCTGAGAAAAAGTTTAGACAGATGAAGTCATGCAACAAACAATACTCCATAGATATGAATGACGAATAGCGAAAAAAACAAAACAAAACAAAACTCATTTCACGCAAATTCAAAGACAATCTCATTCCAAACGAACTCCATCATCATCACAAAGTTTCAATTTTTACTTCACATGAGAAGAGCCAGGATGGAAAACAACTATGGGGTTTCATGTAAGAACAACACAGAATCCATTGAAATCAAGTAAAAGTTGGAGACATGGCTTAAGAAAACACAAAACAATGAGAATGCAGAATCAAAATGTTGGGAAAAAGAGAAATACCTCTCATTGCGATTAAGACGGGCTCCAAAGTAGAAAGAAACAGAGAGCAACCAACAATCACTGTGAACAGCAACAAGAGAAAGCCAATCTTTCCTCTGCATACCATCTCTAGCGAAATTGATACCAAGAGCAGGCTCAGGTAGCTCCGGAGGCACTTCCTCTGCTGGTAGATTCACTTCCCATGACTCATTAGGGTGTCCGTACAAACACAAATTCTCCTTTTCTATAACCACAAACACCCAAAAATTGAAATCAAATCTCAATAAAACACATAAAAGGGTATCTAAAAGTCGAAATCTTTCATACCCGGATCGCATTGAGAGTAAAAATCATCAACATCTGGAAAAAATCACAAAAACGAACAAGTTAAAGGACGAATCCAAAGGCATTACGAAGAAATCTGGGAAATTTAGAGAAAGAGAGAGAGAGAGGATTTAGACCTTTAGTGAGAGCACGAAGAAGAGCGGCACGACGAGCGGAATAATCTTTGAAGATCTCTTCAACGGTGCGAGGGTTAGAGGAAACGGCTGCGGCGGCCATATCTCTACAGATTTTTATAAGATTTATAGATCAGTACTAGTTGACAAGGATCGATGTCTGTATCAATGGTTTTTGAGACCCGATGCGTTCGGGCATGAAGAGAGAGAGAACAATAGATATGGAAGGAGATGGAGAGAAGCAGACGGAACAAGAAGGAGAAGAAAAATAAGAGAGAGAGAGAAAATAAAAACTTTATTTTTATTTTTGGGAGTTTGGTTGCGTCAGCGAAAAGGTTTGGTAGTAGACGAAGATGCGTCGCTTTTTAGGTAAATGGCATTTTAGTTGGGCCCTTAAGTGTTAGGTTTTAGGCCCAAATAAGTCCAATCTCCTAAGCGACTTTTTTGTTATCGGCCCAAATTTAGTTACTTTGTGATTTTACCTTCAAAACACTAAACCCCTGTCTGGAGGAGTGTTATGTGATGAGTTTCAGACATTTGTTAATGTCTGTAAAATGTAAACAAGAAAAAAAGAAATTACTTGAACACAAACTTGGTGTGTTTCTGTGATTTAAGATTTAGATAAGTATAAACTTTAAAATGGTAACGTTTTTCGAGCGAAACTGAATCAGATTATAGCAGAGACACTTGTAATGTAAACAATCTAAAGCAAAGCTTTATCACATTAAGACAGTGAATTATGTGAAGATAGGGTCTTGTTGTTGTTGTTGTGTGTGTTGAAATGTTTAGTCCCATTGTTCTTCCCAGAAATAAGTCCATTCTGAAGAATTTACTGTCTGTTTGCCATCTGCTGATACAAGATCATAAGGAGAGTCATCTGCGAATTCTGTTGGCATTGATTTCCAGTGAAGTGATGGATGCCATTCCGCTTCTTTAACCACTCTTAGTATCTCTCCCGCTACTATTTTGCTTCCTTGTGCTGACAAATGAATCCCGTCTCTGTAACAAACCAGACTATACCGTTAAAACATTTCAATGAACATCGTCGATACTCCATTCCCGGTTATCGCATTTGGAAACTCTGAGAAAGTCATATATATCAAAGGTCTCTCTATATTTCTTCAGAACTCAAAAAATACTTACGTGAAGCAAACAGTTTTCCAGTCATCTGCTTTCTGAAAAGTAGAGAAGAGATCAACTACTTCTAGGCCGAGTTCTTGGCACAGCTCTACACAAGCATCTGAATAAGTCTTGCAGAGGTCGTTTGTGCGGATTACCTCGCTCAAGTATGGGCTTGTGAGAGAAAAAGAAGCACATCTATATTAATAAGGCCGGAGAGAATAAGGAGAAACAGAGAGATAGTGAAGAAATTCAGGGAAGTTACCTTTGGTTCTGGCGAACTTTAGCCTCATCCACTGGAGGAGAACTAAGAAATATGATTCGGGTGAAGTCTGAAAGGCTCTGAAACAGAAAATAGAGGAAGAAATTAGCACTTGAAATGGCTTTTAAACGTGACTGACAGGAGATAAATAATAAATCTAACAATTATAAAGGAAGTATAAACCTGAAGATGAAGAGCGATCTTCTTCATGTTATCAACATATTCAGTAAGTGGTACATGAGGTCCTAGTCCAGACGAGTGAGGCGCCATTGAGTCGTTTCCTCCAAAATAGACAATGACCAGAGAAGGTTGTACTGCAGCATCCTGCATCCGTAACAAGTTGCAATTTTTAGGCGACAAAGTGGAAGAAAACAGAAGCTTTGAATATGATGGTTTTCTACAAAGTTAAGCTCATTCTACCAAATTTTTTTTATAATGGGTAAGAGAAAACAGCTTGAGATATCAAGAAAACTCGGATGAAACAGATTATGCTTAAACAGAGACATCTCCCTTGAAACAGATGCAGAGTCTTGTATGCTAAATCAAAGACTATGCAACTAAAATAGCCACTTGTGTAATCCTTTTGGGGTACATTTTGAACTAGTAAAATAATGTTCACAAAGAATTCTTACTAGGTCAAATGATAAGCACACATCAACCTATACGGACTAATATAAAGACCTATAAAACGCTGAATCTTTATCATAATCTAGTATTGAAGAAACTAATAGTCTAAAGAGAGAAGAAGCAAAAAAAAAGGGAGTTGAAAGAGTACCTTGGGGAACACTTGGTCGACAACTTCCAAAGCACGAGAAGAGTTCCATCCATAATATCCTCGCAGAATGATGTCGGCCTATACACATAACATCCAAATGGAGAAATAACATTATGGTTCGCATAATACACGCTTACAATCGTAAAACAAAAGACGAATTTCAATGAACAAATGTATAGTTAGGGAAAATAATAAATAATACAGAGTAATTAGAATAAGCGATCTACTTGTAGAATCAACGCTCTAGTAATCTAACCAAGGATGAATATCGAATCCAGAAGCCACAGAGAGAGAGAGATTGATGAATCTGACGATACCTTACGAGCGTAGACCTCGGAAAGAATGGCGCCCCAACCACCATGGCCAAAGCTCATCTGAACAATGGAAGATCCAAACAAAACGATCTGAGGCCGCGCGGGTCCAACCATTGTCTCCTTCCTAACCTCTCTGTTCCTCTGTTTCAGAGCTGAAGACAGGCCGTTCTTTCTCCCACCGCAAAAGCTAATCGTCCGGTGAAGATGAACAAACCTGAGCGATCCTCTCTCTCACTCTTTGTCGTAAGGTGCGAGATTAAATGCATGAACGTCTCGTTTTTTCTTCTTGTTTTTTGATTATTATAACAGACAAATAAAAGAAGAAAAAAACAATAAAAAAACAAACAAAACAAAACCTTTTGTTATATCATCACGTGCATTACTGTTATTTCCTTTTTTAAGGATTTGTTTCTCATACTAGTTTTCTCTTTTTGTTTCTCAAAGTATTTTTTACTTGAAATGCTCTCTACCAAAAAGTAAAATGATGAGAAATCTTTTCTTTCTTTTTCAATATATATGAAAATCTTAGTTTAAGAATGAATATCTCTTGTATAAGCTTTGGAAAGAAACAAAGTCAAGAAGAATAGGGTACTAAATAAAGAGATTGGGTAGAGAGAGAGATTTATGAGCAATAATTCAAATGATATGGTCGTTGGTTGGTAAGTAAAGGAACACTGAATTAAAGGAGCACCAAATATAGATCAACCATATTTTTGAACTCTTCATTCAATGTCTCACCTTCTTTCTTTATATGTTATATATATGGATGGTTCAACAAATAACCACGTGAACATGTTGAAGTGATTACATTGAACGTTTAGTAACTAGCATCTATCATTGGTCATAGTTTCATAAGAGTATATATAATACAGAAATGAAATAAATTTCATTATAAAAACAAAACATATTGCTGTCAAAACTGTTTTTAAGACCAAAGACTATAATAATAATGTAACTGCTCAGGTTAGTGAGTGAACTTAGAGAACTCAATGGAGAGGGAAAAAAAAAAACTAAGAAGAAGAAAAGAAAGACTAACTCAGCAACTCAAAAATCTAGTGCTCCGGATTTGGATGAGCAGCTACCAGATGTGCCATACGATGTTCCACTGGACCCGTCTACAGGGGCTTGATTCAGACACTCTAGAGCCAAGAATCTTCTCTTCTTCAAGCTCATTGAGAAGGTTTTTGCCTCAAGAATTACAGGCACCTGTTCCATTAAACAATTCAGATCAAACCAGTGGTTTAGGACCATAGTGAATCCATTTTTTCAACGGTTTCTAAGCAAGTTCATGTCATTCTCATCAAAAGAGAGAAAAATGGATTAGATGGGGATTTCTGGATAAGTTGTTCAGTAGACATTTTGAATTTCATCAGACTTTTATCCATTGAATATGTTTTTTTGACTTGGCAAAATACAAAGGGGTTCTTGCTTACAGGTTTCAGGGTAATAATATCCCTATATAAATTGAGAATTACACAATTTGTAAATACCTGTGTGTTGATACGAGCAACCTTGTGTATGTTGAGGAATCCATTTATATCCTTGTAGCCAGTGAGGAGTTTCTCCAATTCCTTGTCACCATCTGGAAAAAAAGGCAAGGATACTTGTCAAGAAACAACTATGATAATCTATTTATGAATAAGAAAATCAGGGAAAGCAAACCTGGGATTGCTTTGATAGAGAGCAAGGTATCTGCCATATGCTGCAGTCTTTTAGAGGAAGATGGGGAGAGCAGGGAAGGCGGGAAAGTAACAATGGCTACCGCATTTGAAACCATAAGCATACTTTTCAGCAATCTTATGAATGAGAGCATGTCTGATTCCTGTGTTGATAGAAACAAAATGTCAAAAAATCAACAATATAATACATAACGACGTGATACTGGTACAAGCTTCAGCTATCATTAACTATAGAGTCAAGAGAATTTTCGTTAGAAAGCATTGTTGACTTGATATAGGCTAAAAGTTCCAGAAAACTCTCCTAATTACCTTTTCAGAATACTCACACAGGGGAGAGCAAAAAGACTGGATTGCGATGCGGCCAATAGATGCAATGTTACTGCTGTTTCTGTGGGAAACAATACACAGGTTCTTAAGAAAAAAAGGACAATCTACTTAACAAAGCCAGTAAATAAGAGAAGAATTTGAACAATAACTGACTCAGTAACAAACTAAAACAATATAAACAAACTGAGCTTGGAAGTATAAGAGAGATGTAAAAAGAATTGAGCTTGAGCAGAATTTGCTGCATAGGTATGACCAACAAAATTTATTGATTCGAAACTAGAGCGAGTAATTGAGATCAAATAAGAAAGGATGCCACACAACCTTGGAAATTTTGATAAAAACGTAGCACAGTGGTCCTGAGCAATGGAAAGATCTGAAGAGTCTAACAGACTGACACAATCTATGGGCCGTCCGCTCAGAAATTGCCTCTCCAAGGGCTTTCTCATATCAAAGTCATTGGAGTAATCATCTGATCCAGAATAGGTAAAGAGGATTATGTTTCCAAAGAATGATATCTAACTTACTAGTAGCTCAATTTATTCTTGAATGATATGCAAATGAATATATAACCGCACTAACTAAATTACCAATAGCATTCTTCTGGTTTTCCAAATACTTCCGATACTGCCAAGCAATCCTCAAGCTCTCTCCCTACAGAATTGACAAAAGTGCACACTACCCAATTTTTAACTAGCCAGGAAAAAGGCAAACAGAACGAAGGTACAGACAAGAAAGTAGCACCTGATCAGGGTCGGGCGCAGTAGGCTTATCCTCTTTGGATGATGCAGGATGCGGCAAAGTACCAAGAAACCCTTTTGGATCTTTTGAAGGACTAGCATAAAGAAGTGGTTGATTGTTAACAAGCCCCTGAGACATGTAAGTTCTTAACAGATCCATATGATGCGGTGCTTCAGGATCTTCCATTACCATTACTAAGCTTCCCAAAGGATACCCACCACCTAGTATCCCTGGAAAAGTAATAAAATACAAACCTTTTAGCCCCAAAACCAGACTCTCTTATCCTCATGAGACTTGATGTGTAAATAAAAAGGAGAAAGCTCACTGTCAAGATCACGAATCCCTGACGATATAAAAGCTGTGCCATTAGGACCACTTTTGAGACCAGGAATTTGAGGCGATGACACAACTGATATGTTGCGAGAGAAGCTGCTACTACTACGAACGTTTGGTGCAGCCATAACCGAATTAAGTAATCACACACGGAACTCAGCTCCAGGTTCAAAATCTAGAAAATCCCAAACCAAAAAAAAACAAACAATCAATAATCCGTTACTAAATTCCTCTATACCCACAATGAATTCACTACTTTCTATTCATTCAGACATTTCATCGAACAACTGTCACGCAGCTGAAACTAAAATCGTCGACTAACAATATAGCTAAAGATTCATATTGATGGGAAACCTAGAGGCTATAAATCAAATATTACCAGCTATTTTCTAAGTAACAGAAAGAGAAAACTCAAAGGCTTCGTCTTTGCTACACGTTTGTGAAGATGGTCTCAGAAGTAGGAATCTTTTCTCGCACCAATTCAGGTGCTCTTTGTCGTCTCCGGCGACTAACTTGGACGAAGCAGAAGGAACCCAGAAAAGGTTTTTGCTTTTTAGTCCAATAGAGACTCTTGCTCGTCTAGAGGGTTTAATATGCAAAAGATTTTTCGTAATTCGCATAAAAAATTAAGTTCCGTATATTCCAAGGCCATCCATGACTTTTTGTCAGGTCCACGTTACTACAAGGAAAAATAAAGGTGAGGACTTTATTTTTGTAATATCGTCAAAGAACACTTTATATGATTTTTCTCTATTTTAAAGTTTCTTCCTTTTTCATCTAAAAATCGGCAGAAAATCCTAACTCCAGTCTTGCGTAATTAATGATCGTCTTCCCTTTTATCACACACTCTTTTATTATTTTGCTCAGCAAAAGATTTGATTTTTTTTTTGCTTTTATAGATTCTGGGAATAGTTTAGAGATGGGGAGATTGTTCTTGGTGAATTTGGAAGGCAAGTCTTACAGTTGTAAGCACTGCAAGACCAATCTTGCTCTCTGTGATGATGTCGTCTCTAAGGTTTGAATCTGAGCTAAATCTTAATTTGGGTTATTGGGATTTATCTCCTCTGATGATCATATCATCATTTGGGGTCTCTTTTCACTAGGATTGTGTTTTGAAAATTGCATAAATTAGATGATCTAATTTGATTGCCAAAATCATATACTTTTTGATGATATCTGGAATCTGGATGATCATGGATACATTAATCATGATCAGTTAAAAAAAGGAGCTAGAATTGGGGATATACTGACTGTTCTGCATTCTCATTAGATCAACTTATGCTTCAAACATTGTTAGACTCTTTCTCAGTGATACTGGATTGCGATTAGATGCTAAATGCAATCGATTAGTCTAAGTGCTTATGGTTCAGACATTGTAAGACTCTTTCTCCTCTTGTAATGGTGAAAAGATTTGCAATGTCTCTTAGTATTTGTGGCATATAGAAGATACTAAAGACATTCCTGCATTCTCTTTCCGTATAGTGATATAATTGGTGGTTAAGCTGTGTTAGATGCTGCTATATGCAATCGATTAGTGCTTATGGTTCACTTCAATACATTGGAACACTCTCTCCTCATTTGATTTGGAGTGTGTGGTGTTTCTTGCTTTTTTTACATGGCTCCACAATTTCATTTTGTTATGAATCTCTTCTACTTGGCTTCACAATGTCTTAGTATTGTGGCATATGCAAGATACTGACAACATCTTGTTTGTCTATTTGTTTACAGTCTTTTCAGTCCCGACATGGGAAAGCTTACCTCTTCAGTAAGGTGTAAGTTTTCTTCTCCAAGTTTGATTTGGTGTTTTTTGCTAGCCAGATTTGAAGAAACCCGAAGATCCTTTTGATGGATAGGACGAGCTATGCATTTTCATCAGTTATGGATTTGTGTGAACAGAGTGAATGTGTATGCTGGCAAGAAAGAAGATAGGATGATGATGACGGGAATGCATACGGTGGTCGATATTTACTGTGTCAAATGCGGCTCTTATGTTGGATGGAAATATGTATGAAAACATCAAAATGTTTATTCTTATTCTTCCTCTCTTGGTCTTCTGCATTCGGCTCTTGCTTGCTAATCTAATCTAACCAATTATTGTTGTTCAGGAGTTTGCTTTTGAGAAGAATCAAAAGTACAAGGAAGGAAAATCTGTTCTCGAAAGGTTAATACCCGATTAATCATAACCGCTGATGTATCTTCTTTGACAGAGATACTTGAGATGATGCATTTGTTCATATTCTTGACAGGTACAAGGTCTGGGGTCCAGATGGGAACAATTATTGGGTGGCTCAAGAAGTTGAAGCCGGAGACAGCGATACTGATGATGCTTGATTCTCATCATTCATATCTGATTTGTACATTCCCTCCAACTCTTTCATTTTTCTTTATTCTTTTTCCTCATTTTGTAAACCATCTATCTTACATTAGAACAGCTTCCGAGACCAATTGTTTGGTCATTGCTGCAACTACTTTGGACACATAAGTTAAAGATCTCATTATCTTATTTGCAGCCTAAGTTTAGTTTGTTTCCAGAGTTCTTTACTTCATGAACAGGTACAGAGTTTAATTATACTAACACTCTCTGTTTTACGCGGTTTGGTTCAATTTGATTTGAGCAAAATGGGAAATTAAAACTTTATTTATCCGAGAGAATAATATTATGGGAAAAATGTAACAATTATAGATTATATATTTTTTTGGGTATCATGTGATCAAAATAAGGAGACACATGACAACACTAATATTGTTAATAATGTTGCAAAATGCTTTCAACTGGCTTGAGTTAAGCACTTAAGCTTAATGTTACCGGAGTTCATACACCATTATCTCCGATAGCTCGGCCCCAACAACTTTCCTGTAACTAACCAACATCGATTCGAGTTGTTTCTGAACCACTGGATTCTTGAACCGCGGTATATCCTTCAAGTACAATTTTTACAAAGATTGAGAATTTGATTATCTGGAAAGAAAACAGGAGAGAGCAATGATAGTGATACTGATAGTACCTTGTATCGAAGTCGAGGTCCATTAAGACTGATAAGGATATTGGTAATGTCACTCCGGTTTCTGCTACTGCTAGAGTCTGAGTCTGAGTCTTCATCAGAGTTATACATTTCATCATCATCATCATTTGTATCCCCTTGTTCCATGTCTTCATGTTCACTCGTAGATTCCAATAGGGTTTCAGAAGCTTGAGGTGATGATGATGATGAAGAAACCTTACTGATATTGGACAAGACGGAATAAGGCTTTTTATCAAGCAGAGGCTTGGCTACTTCGAATGGAACCCATCTGAGAACAAAATACAAGAGAATCAGTTATATGCTCTCCACAACTAACAAGAATTTGATCTTAGTTTTGTGGTTTAAGGAACTTACTGGTACCGGAGAGGGCATAGAAGCTCAGACGGACGATAGGCTGCTTTATATCTCATCTTGTTACAGGAATGTATGTAATAGCCAAGATAGTAATACTCAAGAGTAGAGCAATGAGCTTGGTTCTGTTTTACCCAATCGATTTCTTGCAGGGCTGAGTAGTTTCCAAGAGACAAGGATGCGAAATCCGGATCCCAGAACAGGTATTTACTAGACAAACATTTAGGAAGAATATCAATCACCCCAACAGCAATTAGACGGTCATCAACTCGGTATTGTTGATGGAAAGAACCAAAGCCACAAAGAGGAATCTTTTCTTCATCATCATAACCTGAAGAAGGAACTTCAGTGAGCGGAGTGTCTACCAAAAACCGTTTGTATGAAGTTTCTGAGATGCTCTCCGGCTTATCATTATGCACTTTCATTTGATACCGTTTGTATAATTCATATTCCTCTGGTTCAAAACTCGACCTTTTCAAGTGCATCTCCAGCTTCCGCTTTCTTGCATGAAGCTTGTTCGAAGAAGACTTTATTGTTGTAGCACATAGGCTTTCTTCACCTTCATTTCTATCTGAGGAAGTAACTTGGGTAGCTGAAAGGAAGTTGATATGACCCTTGGAGACCTTAACAGAAAAACCAGTAAACTCTCCAACCTTATTCATTGCACTTAACAACTTCTCAGAAACAGCCTCTGGTGATAATCTGTTTTCTTCTACGTTTTTGCCTTTCTCCAATGTCTGTGTGTGTTTCATAGCAGCTACTATTGGAAAAGCAATGTTGCTGGTGTATAAGAGGTCTTCTGACCCTTCAGCTAGTTTCTTCCTTTTAGCAGAAAAAACTTTCTTTACTGAAGCTTTGGGAATCTGAACATTAGAAGGAAACTCACCACTCTGTATGCATTTTTGTACCGCATTATCAATTTGTTCAGACAAATCTTTCATGATTGGTTCCAGTTCATTGTTTTTTTCTCTTTTAGCAGCTCCAAGTGATTTTTTCACTGACACTGAAACTTCACGGGAGAAAGAGACATCTTGATCTTCTGTCTGCTCACTCGGCTTCGCATCTAGTTCACCATCCAAAAACCTTTGTACACAACATCACAGAAACAGTTCAACCAGAAATTTTAAAGGTAAGAGGAAAGGTTTTATGACATAACTGAAAAAAAGATCTTGGTACAGTTTCCATATGCATCCACAGAGATGCATATACCTTTCTATTCTTCTACGCACTCGCTGCTGCTCCTTAGAAGGGACAAAATCACTTGCTTTCAAGCGGATTGTATAAGAAGGGCAACAAGTCTTCTCCATCTCAGGTTTGTAAAGATAGCAGCCAGATCGTCTCCATCCACTGTCAAGAAGAGCTTTTAAAAAAAAAAAAAAAAACCCAAAGAATACATCAAAAATGATAACTAAGATCAGAAAAGAGAATCAAAATGTTGAATGAAGAACTTCAAATCAAAGAAGCAAAAATTCAAACTTTGTGTTTACACATAATCAAACATATTAATAAGAACATGAGATTGATGTAACAAACCTTGATAGTCATTAACGGTGAGTCTCTCTGTCCATAAACCTGCAATGGAAATCATTCACATTCCCAAATCGGAAAATCTTTTTATTTGACTTATACGATAGTCAGATCAATTCAACGACAAACTATACAGAAGATTCACGAACTAATAAAACGATATTTCAAAGGCAATGCAACGAACCGTGAGAAATACTAAAGCGGGTAGAAGATTTACAGTAACCGCAAGTTGATTTATTTCGTCCACAATCAGCGACTATACTCTCTCCGCCGATGCCACCACGGCTGCTACTCGCCTCGTTCTTCGTCTTCGCTTTCTTCGACGACATGATCGGAGAGAATCCACAACGATGAGAATCATGGTGAGCTCTTCCCGGTGAAGAAGAAGGAGAAGAAGCTCCTGATCAACGCCTTGTAGTTTTTACCAAAATGAACGACACGAAGTTTTCTTCTAACATTAAAAAAACGTCACGCGTGTTATCTTGTCAATTTGGGCCTAATTTTAGTTAAAGCCCAATTCCCATCAAAGTAAACAAGAGCCGTCAGATCACAAATTAATCAAAACAAACACGAACCGTTAGATTTAGATCGCCGCAAAAACCCTAACTTCCTTCATCATCTTTCCCAAACACTCTCCGAAACAGAGAACATTTTGAGTTTTTATCTAAAGCTAAATCCTTTGAGCAACAATGGTGAAGGCAACAAAAGCAGAGAAGAAGATAGCGTATGACACAAAACTATGTCAGCTTATCGACGAATACACTCAGATCTTAGTCGTTGCGGCGGACAACGTCGGATCGACTCAGCTTCAGAACATCAGGAAAGGTCTTCGTGGAGACTCAGTGGTTCTCATGGGTAAGAACACTATGATGAAACGTTCCGTTAGAATCCACTCCGAGAACTCTGGAAACACTGCAATTTTGAATCTGCTTCCCCTCCTTCAGGTTAATCTCAGCTTCTTCGAAAATGTTGAGACTTTCTATACGCTGGAGACTTGAGATTGTAAATTTGCGATTTTTCTGTGTTTGTTTGATTAGGGAAACGTTGGTTTGATCTTCACTAAAGGTGATCTCAAGGAAGTGAGCGAGGAGGTTGCCAAATACAAGGTTGATTAGTCTGTGTAGCTGATCTATATCAACTTGTGTATTGGATTCTGTAAAATGTTGATACTTTCTCAATGTGGTTGGATTGAAATGGAAGTCTTTTATGATATGAACAGGTTGGTGCTCCTGCTCGTGTGGGTTTAGTTGCTCCTATTGATGTGGTTGTTCAACCTGGCAACACTGGTCTTGACCCATCTCAAACATCGTTCTTCCAGGTTTGGTTAATAAAGCATTGTAATGCTCGATTGTTTGTTTGTTTGAATACAAAATGTAAAGTTGTTGAAACATGAATGTGTTGTTTGGAATGTTTAGGTGCTTAACATTCCCACTAAGATTAACAAGGGTACTGTTGAAATTATCACCCCTGTGGAGCTTATCAAGCAAGGTGACAAGGTTGGGTCTTCTGAGGCTGCCCTTCTAGCTAAGCTTGGCATTAGGCCTTTCTCGTATGGTCTAGTTGTTCAGTCGGTTTATGATAATGGATCAGTCTTCAGTCCAGAGGTTCTTGATCTTACTGAAGATCAACTTGTTGAAAAGTTTGCTTCTGGTATCTCTATGGTCACTTCCTTGGCTCTAGCTGTTTCTTACCCTACCCTTGCGGCTGCACCGCATATGTTCATCAATGCCTACAAGAATGCTTTAGCTATTGCTGTTGCTACTGACTACACTTTCCCTCAAGCAGAGAAGGTCAAGGAATTCTTAAAGGTTAGTCATTAAATTGTACATCTTCTTCTTATGTGGTTTTTGAAACTTGTAGTATTGTTCGTGTTAATGTTAACTCTTTGGTGTAAATTTGAAATGCAGGATCCCAGCAAGTTTGTTGTTGCTGCAGCGGCAGTGTCTGCGGATGCAGGTGGTGGTAGTGCTCAAGCTGGAGCTGCAGCTAAGGTAGAGGAGAAGAAAGAAGAATCAGACGAAGAAGACTATGAGGGTGGTTTCGGTTTGTTTGACGAAGAGTAGGTTTTGTCTATAAGGTTTTACCTTTTTTTGTGGTGGCTTATAGTTATAATCTAAGTGTTGCTTCGTTTGTAGTAAGGCTGATCTCAAATGTTTTTGGTTTCAAGACAATTCAGATTTTATGTTTGGAAAGACTTTTATCTACCAACTTCAAAAGAAATGTTAGTTTTTTTCTTTATACCTGAACAAAATTTATTGACTAAAATATTAGCCAACGTTACAACTTACAACTGTCAACTATATGAGTTTAACTTAATCAGAGACGTTGACAAAAAAAAAAAAAAAAAACTTAATCAGAGACCAAATTATTTTGGTTATATGGTAGCGAACTAGGAATTGTATGTGCTTATAACATAATGGCTTTTGCTCGATAACTCTATTTATGAAGGATTGGAGTATATGTCACTGACTCTTCATTAGAATACACACGGCTACTAGGATATTATGATTTAGATAGACTATAAAACAAAAATTCTTAATTTGTTGATTTTAGCTTGTGTTTAATTTTAAAGAAAACAATGTCACATTTCAAATATGCTTGCCAAAAATTAGTCGATAGATCCACAAGTT
Source organism: Arabidopsis thaliana (assembly GCF_000001735.4). Lineage (NCBI taxonomy): Eukaryota > Viridiplantae > Streptophyta > Magnoliopsida > Brassicales > Brassicaceae > Arabidopsis > Arabidopsis thaliana. Next base: position 3,523,394 of record NC_003074.8, read on the forward strand.
GATCTCTATAAGATCAAGAACCTCGGGGATGAAGACCGAGCTATTATTGTATTTTAAAAGTATTTTGATGCAGAAGAAGGTATAAGGTATTACACTTTTCCATTGAGCAATTAAAAGTTTACGTTTCTTTGTTCTTATGCTTTCCTTCGTAGTAGGCTCTTTGCCCTAAGATCTCACGCGTGCCCTAATTTCATGCCATGAATCCATCCTGGTTTCCTACTTTTCTGTTTCATTTTAATCCTAATTTATGTTGGATCAATATTTGATAAATATAAATCGGGCATTTCTAAATTTGTTACATACGTAAAACACTGTTGACAGGTTTTGCTGAATAGCTAGCTGGTTCTGTATGGTTAAAGAACTAGAAAAGAGTGGAATTAAGATCGTTAAGAAAAAGCTAAGGTTTTAGAGTTTAACTATGAAATATGTATGTATAGATTATGCATTTTCGTTTTTGGAGGCTATCATCACACGTCTAAAATTAGTCCATGTGTTGTTAGAGCTGTCAAATTTTAGTTATTGACAACACTACTATACATGGTATTTTCTGGAAAAATGTATATAAAAAAAAAACACTTTTTAAAGTGAAGCTTTTTATTCCACTTACGTATGTTAAAGTGCTTAGAAAAAGATAGGAAATTGTACTGGACATACAGAGAAGACAAAGGACAAAGAAGACCAATACATGTCGCTACTTTTTACAAATCTCTAAACCTTAAATTCTTCCCCATGTATGCTTGTGAACAATTAATAATTTGAATTTAGATATAATTCTTCAATTGCCTTTCAAAATCATTATTCAGCAAATTAAGTAATTCTTCATGTTAATAGTAATCGTTGACATCCAAATTTGGATATATATTGATAATTTAAACTACCAAATATTCCAATGAACTAGTTCATATCGTTTGCTAAATAATGTTTTCTATATGCAATTTCGTGATATACTACAAGGTTATATTTCAAAGTTTCTAGAAGCAAACCTTTAAAATCAAATCAAATATGAAAATTACTTAGGAAAAAGTTACACGCTTGACATGAATACAGTTTCTTTTTAAGATTTGGTATTAGTTGAACCTTTTGATGAGAGTAATGGAAAAAATATGGAACCCATTAAAAAAAGAAGTTAGATAATACTACAAAATTCCTACCACAAAAGAAAAGAAGAAGATAATACTACAACATTGACCTAGTAGTTAGAGCCACCATACCCAAACTGTTGTCGTATCAAATCTTTAGTAATTGTACTATTCTAATGATCGATTCAAATATTATAATATAGAGATTATAGATAATTGTATAGATATTGTACGTTAAAAGAAATATGTATATATTACATGGAACATCATAGGGAATTGAATGTTAGTGGACATTACGATGTGAGACCGCCTTCAACTTTTTTGACTACGATAAGAACACAATTCTCGCTGTCTGAGAAGTCTATATACAAATGAAACAACTCCAATGTTATCTGTATATAATCAATAAATCATCTTGCAAAATTTGATCGTCGTACTTATATATTAATTACTAAATAGCCAAACAAAGCTTAAGTTTTGACCATCTTAAAACACTATTATTGATGAAGCGCGAAACGCTATAATCATTAAAGACGCCAAACTCAAAGTTTCTTTTCTCCCTTAGGTTTGCAACTTTGCATCTGTGTAATTTTAAATTTAACTACAAATACATATTAAAGTAATCATATATGAACTTAAGAACTATACTTTCTCAAACTAATGTGTCGTTATGTTTTTGATAGTTGTTCTTTCTTATAAATATACTAGCTCAACTTTTTGTTCGAAAAGTTGTCTCAGCAGTTACTTAAATCAAGAGTGTTGTCCATTAAGGCTAGACAACGTCCATAGGTGTTTATAGAAAGAAAAAAAACCTTCCATAGGTTTCCATTGCATTAACACAAACGGGTTGATTGATTGCTCTCTCGCTAATTTTTTTTAATACTAATAGTCATCATAAACTTAAAATTAGAAACCAAGGTTGCTTTTTGAGGTTCCCAAAACTTGGAACCCGGACTTGTGTAAAAAGAAAGAAAAAAACAACCCAAAAAACTATGCAAAGTAGTGAATGTTGTATAAAAGCATATATCACAACAACAAAAAAGAATATTGCAAAAAAACAAAGTATATGATATGTTTGGGGGCATCCAATACGAGAGTTTTGATATCTCAAATCCACGACATGCTATCTTTAACTTTTTAATGTACAACTCACAACTGTTTTATCATCCAGTACCAGTAATTGATGACTAATTGGGTGCTGGGTGCATGCCACTTTTTTCTATATATCTAACAAATCTAAGTCATAAAGTTTCTCTAAACCGAATTAAATCCAAAAATCTACTTATTTAGTTAGACTCGAGAGTAGGTAATGAGATATTCTGTAAGAAATTTGTAATTAAACAAAGATGTTATGTAAATTAACTGGGATGATTCCAAGTAACATAAGCCACGTGAACTTTGACTTTGACACCGAATTGATCAATTTTAAAAACAAGATGCAGTTTATATGCGAGAGAGACAAAGATATTTGTAAGTACTGTTATGTTGTCTAGTGAAGAGTACTTTGTTTATAAAAACAATGTTTGGTTTTATTCACATTGTCATTTTATTATTTGGACCATTTTCGTCTTGCTTAGCATCCCGTGCATGTCTCATCTAAATCCTCACTATTAAGACATTTTAACGCACACTACATGAATATTATAAGTTTTTCCTTTCTATTTCTGCTGGTGTCATACGTACTGTTCATATAGACATCAATAAGTTTCTTGTACAAACAACTAGACTATGCAAAATTATAAGAGCTGGATTGTATATTGTTAAAACTGAGGCATGTATGAGTTGTACGCTTAAAAGTGAAATATTTTTTCGGTCGCAGGTTATATACTAGAATGCAGTTAGATTTTAACTAAGAAATAAATTTTTGACCAAAGCATTTACAGTATAATGCATGATTTATGTTACTATTGCTGCTGTCTCATTTTCAGATTTCAAAAATCAGATCTAATTGACGTGATAGCATATAGAGGCTAGTAAAACACTATGAGTTTATACTTTTATTGATGGTTAAAATTATTTTTACATCTTGCAGTCATCTTTCAACCATTCTTCATTCTAGAAGGAGTTCTTGGTGACTTAATAAATGGCTTTTTACAAATATTTTGGTGTAGGACTTATATTATACATGTGTGTGGCGAACCTTCTGGTTCTATCTATTAAATGCCTTTTCTTTTTGTAGTTTTTTATGATTCAGAATTCAGATATTTGATTTTGTAATATTATATTTTCTTATAAAAGAGAATAAAATTTCAAATTTCCTGTCTACACTTGCCGACCAACGTTCCTCAAGTGTCACATCTTCTGTGCAAGAGAGACAAAACTACAATCTGTTCACACAATGTCATGATGTTTATAATTAATCTTATCATCTTCATTCATATCAAACTAATATCGGCCATCCATCCGTCTCAATAATGTAATTGCATACAATCTTTGTTTAGGACTTGCTAGCTATTTCAACTTATTATTGATTACAGATTAGATCTACAATTTGTAAAGAACTTCTAACTTCAAAACAAATACAAAAAAAAGAAAGTGAATGTAAAATTTCTAGTGTCATAATTTGGAATAGTTGAAGCATTGAAGTTACAATATCGAACGTTAAAATATTGACACTAGATAGTACATTACCACCAAGGCTTTCTGATTATTCTTATCATGTTATATGAATAGTAAGAAATTACGTAGAACGCAATTTAAGTGTGTGCGAGTCACCACAAATTAAAGGAGAACAAATTCAATGTTTCAATCGCTGGTTCCGATATACAACTTATGCATGCCATGGCATGAATGCGAGATCCAATTATATACTAATATATACACACAAAAACATATGTAAATATAGATGGAACAGAAGCCTAGATAGGTTAGGATAAAGAAAACGATCAAATCTGCAAAGATCAGTCTCTCCCAAATCCCCAAAAAAAACAAAGCATGCATTTCGTAATAAACAACTCATCATAAAACGACACATAACTCGAAAACCTCTCCTCCCGACATTTCATCAATTCATTTCTCTTTTTATTTTCGAAAAGATGAAAACTTAATAAATTATTATGAACAATCTTACTATATATATGGATATATACACAGGCCCTAAAACGTAAAACAGTTGAGGACTTTACATCTGAACATGTCTTTCTCCGTGAAAGGTCGAAGCTTACGTGGCAACAATAACGGAGGAACGGGGACGAAGTGCGGGAGATGGAATCCAACGGTGGAGCAGTTGAAGATATTGACTGATCTGTTTCGAGCCGGTCTTAGAACTCCAACAACTGATCAGATTCAGAAGATCTCTACGGAGCTCAGTTTCTACGGCAAGATAGAGAGCAAGAATGTTTTCTATTGGTTTCAGAATCATAAGGCTAGGGAGAGGCAGAAACGTCGTAAAATCTCCATTGATTTTGATCATCATCATCATCAACCATCAACTAGAGGTAGTCTCTTTATATATATATATATATATATATATATATATAATTATATATCATTATTGTTTTATATGATATTTCTATATATTTAATGGATAATAGTGTGTTATTATAGATGTTTTTGAAATAAGCGAAGAAGATTGTCAAGAGGAAGAGAAGGTGATAGAGACATTACAACTCTTTCCGGTGAATTCATTTGAAGACTCCAACTCCAAGGTGGACAAAATGAGAGCTAGAGGCAATAACCAGTACCGTGAATATATTCGAGAGACCACCACGACGTCGTTTTCTCCATACTCATCATGTGGAGCTGAAATGGAACATCCACCGCCATTAGATCTTCGATTAAGCTTTCTTTAAGTCATTGACCACAATAACAAAAGAAAAAAAACAGATGCTTTAGCCTTTAAAATGTTGTTGTATTTTGAATTATGACATATTATCCGATGCATGGTTTATGAGATATTTTCCAATGCATGGTTTATCAAAAAGTTGTCTCATTTTGTTTGATATAAGAATCTATGTTATGGAATGCGTATATGTATATCATCATATAACTAAGGTTGTGATTTGTTAATGTATTTTTCTATATTTTTTAAAAATAATTTAAGAAAGACATCATTAACGAATAGTTCTATTTGCATCACAGAAATACTAGAAATATCAGATAAACTTAAAACTTAAAAGATGTTAAAAAAACAAACTTAAAACTTATCTCTATCAATTTACAAAATTTACATCATCTCGAAATACTTAAGTCTTGATCAACAACCATTAGACCAAAAAACTTGCACAATCTTATCAGAATAAAACCAACTCTTTTAAACGAACAGATTAATATCCTTAATATTATTTTACCCAGACCCATTGTCTTTTAGGCCCATATAATTGGGCTTTATAATACAGAGAAGGCCCAAACTTTGGTTAAACCCATAGTGCCTAGAGAAGATTAATTAAAGGGGTTTTCCTGGAGAAGAAGCAAACTCAAGTTCCGTCGGAGATAAAACGGAATCAAAAGTTGAGGTTTTGATCATTCCCGGAGAAAGAAATTTAGAATTACTCAAGCGAATTTGATTAACCCAACAATGGATGTTATAAAGACGCAACAAATATCGGCAAGGACAATCGAGAAAGTGATCGTTCACCCACTTGTCTTGCTTAGTATCGTCGACCATTACAATCGTGTAGCCAAGGACACGAGCAAGCGCGTCGTCGGCGTTTTGCTCGGAAGTAGCTCTCGTGGTACTGTTGACGTCACCAACAGCTACGCAGGTGCCTTGATTTTACTTTTTCCTTTCTCTTTGTTCTCTTCGATCTCACAGATCTCTGAAAGTTTGTTAAGCTCTTGCTAATCTCATAATTCAATATGTTTAGTGTTCTTGTCTGAAAATTTACTTAAGTTTAGTTTTTTTTAGCTTTTGGGTTGCAAAATTGTCTTACTTTTAAAATCGTTGTGTGATACTTGGATTCAGTCAAACTTGGTCCTAGTGGCCTAATTCCATATTGGAGTGATGAGTATAATATGGTGGTTGAGTTAATTTCTTAGAGAATGAAACAGATTTCATTTGATTTTGCACAGTACATTACACTGTGAGCATGTTCATAAGTGCGTTGTTGTTACTTGCACATCACTTGTTTGACTTTTTGTTTGTGGTTTTACAGTGCCTTTTGAGGAGGATGACAAAGACACAAGCATATGGTTTCTTGATCACAACTACCACGAGTCGATGTTTCACATGTTCAAGAGAATTAATGGTATTGCTCGGGAAATATAATGCTTAAGAGTATATATGTGGAAAGCCTCTTTTTTGACTGATTTTCATATTTGCTTTCAGCTAAGGAGCATATTGTGGGTTGGTACAGCACAGGTCCTAAACTTCGAGAGAATGATTTGGATGTTCACGCTTTATTCAATGGGTAAGACCAAAATCAGTCTAAAATATGAGATATGATGGTCTAATCTAATATATGGTTTGGTGGTCTGTTTAAGTTATATATGTACAAACGTTTTAAAGCATTCACAATCTATCTCTCCTCTCTTGCTAGACCTTATTTCTGTATTACTTCGGTTTTAATCTTAGTTTCTGGTGTTGCAGCTACGTTCCAAATCCAGTGTTGGTCATTATTGATGTCCAACCTAAAGAACTTGGAATCCCCACAAAAGCATACTATGCGGTTGAGGAGGTGAAAGAGGTAAATACCAGCCAATTTTCTAACCATTTTACTTGCTCGACTGTTAAGTTGCATCTGACATACTTGATTTACTTTCTGCATTAGTTATATCCATATATCTAATTGCCTTGATCCGAACTTCTCTCTCTGCAGAATGCTACCCAGAAAAGCCAACAGGTTTTTGTACACGTGCCTACAGAAATTGCAGCTCATGAAGTTGAGGAAATTGGTATGTCTACATGGGGAAACAAATCCTTTGATAGTTTGATTTCCTTATTTCAGAGCATAAGAATGATGAGGGAATTTTTTTTTTTGTAAATGCTTCCGAGGAAACTCAATGGAGTCCTTCTTGCTTCGCTTACGCCAGTTGGTTGGTCTTGAACAGGTGTGGAACATTTGCTCAGGGATGTAAAAGACACAACCATCAGTACCTTGGCAACTGAGGTTATTTTCTTCACACATAACTTAAACATTTCATCATCAAGCTTCTTAATGTTTATTCAAATCATGATTGTTGCTCTCAAAACAAAATGTGAGGAACATATATTGAGGAAACTGAAATTATTTGTGAACTGTATTTCAGGTCACTGCGAAACTTACTGCTCTGAAGGGATTGGATGCACGACTTCGGGAGATCCGGACTTACCTTGACCTTGTAATCGAAGGAAAACTCCCATTAAACCATGAAATCTTATACCATCTTCAGGTAACACTTTTAATTGTAGTTGACTAGTAGAATCAAACTGGTTTTCGTGTTTGTTTTTTTCTCAGTATCCGTGACTGCTAGTAAGGATTATTCAGCTAAATTGAATACTCTTTTGCAAATCTGTAGGACGTATTCAACTTGCTTCCTAACTTGAACGTCAACGAGTTGGTTAAAGCCTTTGCAGGTTTGCTTTTTCTTCCTTGAAGTTTTATGTTCGCACAGGGTTTCTCTCATTTGAACTCTTTTTTTTTTCCTAACTTTATTCATTTTGTACAGTAAAAACAAATGACATGATGCTCGTAATCTACCTTTCTTCGCTTATCCGAAGTGTAATCGCCCTCCACAGTTTGATCAACAACAAGGTAAGATAGACCATCATCTCTCTATTTCTCTCTAGTAGGTGATTGATTTGAATTTGCTCTATGCAAAATTTGTTTTGTTAATCTGTGGATGCTATGTTTCAGTTGTTGAATAAGGAACATGAAAAAGCAGAGGACTCAAAGCCTGTTGACATACCCTTAATCACTGAGAGTTAAATGCAGCCAAATTTCGAGCTTTGGGAAGATATTTAATCGGATGTTACTCTGTCATTTGCTGCATGTGAAGAGGGTCTGTAGGGGAACAAAACGGGTTTGGTCTCGTTCCGATGATCTTCTATTACTGTTGTTTCTACAATGGTTGTTATTAGTATGTCGTTTCTGTCTCCAAAGATTCTTTTTTCATCGATTTTTATTTCTAGTTTCCCTAATTCTGATCTTCAAGGCAATCAAGTCATAGAAGATAACACTTACCATAGTTTAAAATTTAGAAAATCACTAAATTAGATTCGTATACATCGGATGTGTAGAGATCTAGTCCGGGGTTATAAAAATGTTATCAAAACAAAGTGTGTGAACGTGTGTTCACATTGATAGAGGAATAAAGGAAGAAGATTTTGTCATGAAAATTGAAAACTAGAAAAATAAAAGATATATTGAAGGGCCGCCAAAAAAAATAAAGAGGTGTTGAAGGCAAATAAAGGTCACACTAGTGGCGTAAGCTTCGTGAAAAGGATATGATGATAAGCGGAAATTTTGAAATTATGAAATCATGAACGTGCTTTGTTACGCATTATGCTTTTAAGCCTACTTTCGAAGAACATTTTCTTTCTTCTTGATAACAAAATGAACAAAGATTATAAATTAAGTTTTGTCGTTTACATAAAATATGTTCATGATTAGGAAGGATTTAGCCTTAAGTCGCAAAGCTTCTCGACGTTTCTCCTTCTTATTTTATTGTTCAATCTTCTTTATGATGTTTGTACTCACGGTATATGTCGGTATCGTAATAATACATGCAACTTTTGATGATGAATTATTTGACATATTTAAATACATCAGTTTTACAAAGAATTATCACAATTATCATTTTATAATTGTTATTCAACAATTTTCTAGAATATGTCCTTATAACTTTGCTATGGAAAAGATGTAACAATTGTACGTAATTTCACTTTAAATTTTGCATCCTGTTGTTCTCAAAGTTATCAGCATCGCAAATCTTAGTCATAAAATAGTGTATACTGTATAGTATATAGTAATGCACGTATGACGTAAGAACATTGAATGTTTTTTGATATTGGTACATCAGTGTAAGGCATGTAGATCCCATCGAAGCGACCAGATCGAAAGTGACAAAATAACAAAAGGGTGGCAAAAGAAATAAAGCCATAAAGTTGCAAGAAAGGAAAAACTACTTTGTTTTCTTTATCCGAAATAGGACTCGCAAATTGCAGTAGCATATGTCACAATTGATGATCAAGATTCATCTAATACATATAGAATAAGATATGGAAATCTATTAAATCCGATTTCTTTGAATATGAACTATGATAAAACTATTGCTTGATTAAGTGTAGCCTTTGGTCCAACTTTGCATATGAACTGTGATAAATAATATTTCAAAGTTGTTTCAATATAAATTTATCAAAGTTATTTCAAGTTGCATAATTCAAATGTGAGCAGTGTTTAGATTGGGGCACCAAATGATTAAAAAATAAAATAAACATTTCATTCATATATGTTTTTTATACAAATGACACCATTATACGTAATTCTAAATACGTTAATATATATATGAGTCAGGAGGTTGGTGTAATAGATGAGAAGAATGAGGTTCTTTGGTCAGAAGTGGAAAGCAGACTCAGCCTCTATTTTATACTCAAATCAATTCTTCATACCTTCCACCAAAACTTTACTCAATATTTAAAACTATACTATAGCCATCTTCTTAAATAAATCTAACCCAAAACATGTTTCACAAATTTCTCATTTTTGTGTGGTGTTTGATCTCTTTGAGTCTTTTTTTTTTTTTTAATCTCTTTAAGTCTTTATTACAGTATATCTTTATAATTTGCATTTAACACCATAAAATAGATATATTGTGGTAAATTGTTAGGGTTATCAACTTGTCATAAAGCACAAGTACTCTTTTTCACAACTATAAGTCTATAATTTAATCGAAAAGAAAACACAGATTTTTTTTAACATAACAGGTATTTAGTAGACAGAAACACAAAAATACAGAGTAAAAACAAGTTCTTACTTTTAAACCACACAATACATATATAATAAACTTGGTTTTGCTTATATTTCTCTAATTACAGTTTCAAAACTCAGATTCTTAAGAACGCTGAGTTTGGGGATTCTATGTTGCCTTAAGCTCCGGCACTGAAGACATTTTCTCCGGCGAAGTTAATGGCAGCTTCGAATGAAGTTGGTGATGGAGAAAACAGATTTTCTGAAGAGAGATTCTGACCCATAAATATTACTCCCTCCTCCGTATCATCCTTATCGATAAACCCTAAATCAGGGAGAATATCTCTATGATCGGAAAAGGAACGGTTGAGATTGGCATTGAGAAGATTGCCGGTTGTGATGTCATGGATACTTGGCCTGCGTTTGTCCTTGGCTCCGGAGAGCTGTCTCTGGTAATACTTTTGGGCGTGGCTCGCCACTTGCGTTGGCGTCTTTGACACCACGAAGTTTCTCGATATGTTTCTCCAATCTCCTTTACCGTACTTGAGAAGGCCTAACAAGAATCTCCTGCAAGGAACAAGAAACAGAGCATTGAAAACCCTAAGAAAAAAGGGGATGACTTGCGTTGCAAGGAACCTAGGAAGAGTGACTTATATGGAAAGAATTCTGTAGAGATGAAAGAGTGTCTTAACCTGTGTTCTTCCTCTGTCCAAGGGACTCCTTTCTTTCGATCTTGATCAGATCCTCTAGCTCCACTAGGCCGTTTACGACACATGTCCGTGTCAAACCCCAAGGGAGAAGAAGCTGCAGGATAACCAGGAATGGGAACACGTCCTGCTTCAATATCGAAAACGTCTTCTTCAAGCTTACTATATTGCTTCATAACATCAAAAACAGTCTTTCCAGGGATCATGGAAGCAACTTTAAACCAGCGATCAGGCGAGTCTTCAGCGTATATCGCAAGAGCTCGTTCGAACATCTTGTTCTCTTCTTTAGTCCAGCTACCGCTACTCGAGCTGTGTAAGCTCACCATCTCTTGAACAACGAACCGGTGGTCAGAGATAGGTAGGTGAGAGAATGGATGCAGAGTCTCCATACCTAAAAACAAAAAAAGGGAAGAATAAGTTTCAACTACAAACACAGCTCAAAAAAGTCCATTTTCTTGCTCTATGTGTGGAGGAAGCTTAAAAGATAGATTTGTGATATAAGGAAATAATGGAAGCTTTTATATATAAGGTTTAATGATAATATAGTAGGAATCAAAGAAGAAGAAAAACAAAAGGGAAGGAAAAATGAAGAATCGTATACTGAGGGAATCAAGAACCTGATTTGGGTAAGAGATTTGAAGCATATATAAAACCGACCCTCGAATCTGAAAAAAGACTCAAAGCTTTGAAGAATTTATGAGAATCTGCAAAAGTGAGTCGTCGAAGGAAGACAAAAACAGCAAAGCAAAGCCCACTTGAGAGATAGAGAGAGAGGAGAAGACTCAGAAGCTGAAGAAGACCCAGTAAAGAGAGAGAGATAGTGAAGGAAGAGTAATATACAGAGAGAGAAGAGTCACTGTAGATATGGGAACAGAGTGAAGAGAAAGAAAAGGAAAGGTTTCTTTATTTTTGGGAAGATTTGGCGTATTTGGATTGGAGAACAGCGAATGGCACCACTCCACTCGGATTCTTGCGGTTCATTTTTCTCAGAAAGAAAAAAAAAGTTGATTGATCTATTTGATTCTATTATTTAATTCTTTGGAATACGACAAATTTGTTCTATCGCCTTTTTTCTGGTCCACACGGAGACATACTGTATGGTTTTGTTATAAATATAATGTTTTGATAATTACAATCAAAAGCGCCTGTAGCTCAGTGGATAGAGCGTCTGTTTCCTAAGCAGAAGGTCGTAGGTTCGACCCCTACCTGGCGCGATTTATCTCTTTTTATATCTTAATTTTGTCTCCTTAAGGAGGTTGTTTAGGATTAAGTTCTTACCTGGAATTAAGTGATGATTGGTTTTAGTATCTATGCGTCGGTGGAAAATATTTTTAGAAAGTGTGACAGATTCAATAGCTAAAGCTCATTAAATCCCACTATCTCTCCATTTTACTTGTGATGCTCACATAAGTTTTAAATTACTTTCTGCAAACAGAGAAAATCAAATAAAAGTATATCGGTTGTATCAACTAATCAAACTGTACAAGGTTTTTTAACTTAAGTTAATTTTGAAGAAGAGAAGGCTACATAGAGTCATAGACGATAGGATACGAATGCTTTGAAGTTTATTTCTCATCTGCAATAGAGACAAGAGTAATTTCTTGCGACAAAAGTTAACCAGTAACTCTTATAATATTTCGACTGTCATAAAATCTTTCAAGGAACCTAATAATATAACATCTCACACTGTTCAAAAGATAAATCAAGAGTGTTTAGCATAATAAGACATAAGCAGAAGAAGTTTGGGAGAATATGACGATCTTAGGCAGCAATGGTAAGGCCACCAGATCGAAGTCTAAGCAGCCAAGACATTCTCAAACTTGAGTTCTTCAACAGCAAGAAAATCTCTCTGTACTCTTTCTTCACAAACAAATCCAACGCAAACAAGTAAAGATCACTACCTTGCTCAACCTCTTCCATGGAGTCCAAACACTCAATGCATTCCCCAATGGTATACTCGTACTGCCTAACCGATGCACTCACTGGACTCTCCTTCATCAGCTCAGTTTTTAACCTGTGGCATCCCGGAGTTACAATTTCAACATCTTGTAACCGAGACTCTGCAAAACCAACACTGTTAAATCTCCGGTGCTGCGGAGTAGGCTGCTCATCATCGTCATCATTGTCATCTTCATCAGCTCCACCTTCACTACCTGAGACTGGCTCGTTTGTGTAAAGTGTTGATAATGGAGTTGGGTCATGTAGCTGTGGTGATTCGGAATGATGATCAAGCACTCTCCTGCGATAAGAACGGAAATAGGCTTTTCCTGGTTCTATAAGTCCTTTGAAGATGGTTGCTAGTTTATCCGCGTGAGGAAGTTGTTTCCTTCTGAATGGTGCTGCTCTATGATTCTCCTGTTAATCAAAGAACCAATGTTAAGCTGCAAACTTAATCAACTAATATAAAAAGTCGAGTAGCGTTTATACCTTCAAGTAGTTTTTCCAGTCTTCATCAGTAGCACCAAATGTTCGAGAAGTTGCATCCCATTTCATGACAGGAGCACCAATCACTTGACACCAGATCTTCCACGATTTCCTGGTGCAATCCCAATGATTCTTGAGTTGCGGTCTGGTGAAGCTTTTACCGGTATTCTGATTGATAGTCTCAAGGATCATTTTCCAAGTTTCCTTTGGATAATGTGAGTCAGGTCTGTTTCCTTTTAAAGCCTCTTGGAACAACAAATCAACAAACAGCTCATGTGAAGACGGTGACCAGTATCCTTTCGACTGAGGACTCGAGAAATTAGAAGCGCTTTGCGTGTCTTCTTCATCTCCAGTATTATCATTATCTTCATCACGATGCTTGGCTATTCGCTTCCTTTTGCTACCTGAAGTACCTTCATCATCTAAGTTACTATCTTCAAAGATAAGCTCAAGTTTCTCGAGGAACGATGGAGGATTCAACCGATACTGCCCAGCCTCAGGATTCACCTGTCACAAATCCAATCATGAGTTTTATTATAGACTCAAGAAACAACCAAAATCAACACAGAAGATAAATTGTACATGTAAATAGTTGGCCCAGTCTTGATCATTAGCACCAAAAGTGTTAGTCTGAGGATCCCATTGCATATCACTGCATTGAACAAGTCTACACCAAATCTTCCACTGCTTGATCATTGTATCCCAGTGATTCTTAAGCTGGTTTCTGGTGAACCTAGCGCCAGTTCTTTGTAGAAAAGGTTTCAATATATGCTGCGTTCCAGGTTGATTCCCTAACATCTTTTGCTCGACGCATAAGTCCACAAATACTCTGTGGTATTCTGGTTCCCACGCAGCTTTCGGCATCATAACTCTTCACTATACGAATAGATAAGTAAACAACAACAACATAATTGAGAAGTATGTATGGACTAAACACACATTTGTCATCCCACAATTGCTTTTGATTGGAAGCATTACAGGACTTATCAATTCCAAATGCATAGATTCTAACAAATTCATAACCAGGAGACAACAAAAGACGAGAGACCCAGAAAAAAATAAAATAAAGCAAAGATTTTTGCAAGGCAAATTCTGAAAATCTATTAGATCATTCATGTGATGAAAATTAACGCAATTTAGAGTTAAGCTCTGTACACTAGATCGAGTACTATTTGGCCCTAACATTGAAAGAACGAAGAAAAAAACGATTTTGAGATTCGCAATTTGTCTAGATGAAATGGAGAAATCAAAGGTGTGAAATGTTTACCAGAAAAACAGCGGCGAGAGCGATTCTGAGTTGTGTTGTTAAGAGTGTGGCTGAAAAAGCCGGATCGCGATTTTTCTCGCTGTTATCGGATTTTGGCGTTTGTGCCGCTCGAGACGGTGCCTTGTTTTCTCAGATCACTAGGCGTCTCATTTTATACCGGTTATATCCGGTTATCTCTATTGGCAACTTTTTTATTTATTGTGTTGACAGGTTTCAATTTGTGGCAATAAAAGAGAATTTGTCTTCAATTCTATTTAATCATATTGTGTGATTTTAAGTGTTAATTAAGAAGATAGTCAAAATTTTGAGTCTTATTACAGCTTTATTACCATGATTTGTTTTGGTAAGTTTAAGCATGGATTTTTATTTGGGAAAAATGTCGTTTTATACGTGAACTTTCAAAAAGTGGCCATTCAATACGTGAACTTTGAGGTCGGCCAAATAAAACATGATAAAAACGTTGACCGCCATTTAACACAAATCAAAATGTTGACCAGGCCAAAATCCCCGAGACGTTAACTGGCATTAACGGATCCGATAACCGCCGTTAGCAGACGTTAATTATTTCTGTTAATACCGAAAACGACGTCGTTTTACATAAAACGAAACAACAAAATCCCCAATTCGATTTCGAAATCCCTAATTCTATCGTCATCTTCTTCCATCTTCTTTCAAAGCTTCAAAGTAAGAGTCCAGGAACCCTAACGAATCGAGATCCTCTCGACATCCCTTCTTCTCCGAAAGTTTCACATACTGGATTTTGCTCTTGGCGAGCTAGCTAACAATGTCACGACGTTCGGCGGTTCTTAATGGACCTAACTAAAACGCCCAATAAATTTTAAACCCATTAATGTCTATCCCTTTGTGTCGTAAGTCCACGTTTCTCCACCATTCTTTCATCATCATCGTCAAGCAATGTTTATTAATATTATGAGCTACTTCCACAAGACGTCTTTGTTAGTAAAGAAATGGGAAGTCGTGCAGTATGTATACAACGTGTGGCACCACCGTTTTTTGAAGCCTGGCAAGTGAAGAAGATAAAAACAGTTGGTTCCTTTTTTGTGAATACTAGTGTTAAGAGAAGAAGAAGCACTAGTGTGAGATGTAGCAGCATAGCTACATGGGGAAGAAGATGACGATAAAATTAGGGATTTCGAAATTGAATTGGGGATTTTGTTGTTTCATTTTAAATAAAACGACGTCGTTTTCGCTATTAACAGAAATAATTAACGTCTGCTAACGGCGGTTATCGGATCCATTAATGCCAGTTAACGTCTCGGGGATTTTGGCCTGGTCAACATTTTGATTTGTGTTAAATGGCGGTCAACGTTTTTATCATGTTTTATTTGGCCGATCGCAAAGTTTACGTATTGAATGACCACTTTTTGAAAGTTCACGTATAAAACGACATTTTTCCCATTTTTATTTGTATTTGTTACTGTATATTGGTTATTAATTTGGAAAGGATATCTAATAATATCATGATTCATGAACCAAAACCAGAGAAAGTATTTCTCTCTAGGTTAACTATAATGAATTTATATGAGTCATACTTACAAGGAAACCCTAAACATGTGAACTAGTTTGGCATTTCATTGGGCTTCTTATGAGACAATATTTGGGCTTTTAAATTTAATAAAGAGAGAACTAGCTAAACTAAAGCTTCAAAAATCTCCCCGAAAACTATGATTTTCTCGGTATGAGGCGGAGGAAACGGGTAAGGTACACAACGTTTCGGAAGAATGACAATAGTACCCCCAAACCGTTGCTCTAAGCCACGATATATGAGCCTGCCATAGAAAAGCGTTTCGCCTTCCGTTTGACCATATGCGTGAAATGGTAGAGAAAGTTGACTTGTTGTTCAAGAAAACTCCAAAAATCTGTAATACTTACATTGAACTTGTAGCGACGAATGTTCGTCAAATATAGCAGAGAGAGAAGCCACAAGAAGAAGAATTCTAGAACAACTAGCCATTCTATCTCAAGAATAAGCTACTAAATTAAAAATAGATATTCATAATTTAATATCTTATATACACTAGTGAAAACAATTTTAGGGTACTCTCCAACATATTAACTATTACATATGCTGCTCTCGTGTGTAGCCTAGTCCTGTCTTCTGGTTTAACGACTCAACCATCATATTCCAAGTTTCCTTTGGATAATGTGAGTAACCTCTGGTTTTGATAGGTCTGTTTCCTTTTAAAGACTCTTGGAACAACAAATCAACAAGCAGCTCATGTGAAGACGATGACCAATATGCTTTAGACGCGCTTTGCGTATCTTCATCAGGATGATTGCATCTTCGCTTCTTTTTGCTGCCGGAAGTACCTTCAAAGATAAACTCTAGGTCCTGAGAAACGATGGAGGATTCAACCGATACTGCTTAGCCTATGGATTCACCTGTGACAAATCCAATCAAGTTTTATTACGTATAGCCTTTTAAAAAACCACCAAAATCAACACTAAACATAAACCATTCTTTGTACCTGTAAATAGTTGGCCCAGTCTCGAATACTGGCACCAAACGTCTTTGTCTGAGGATCCCATTTCATATGTGATATGACTGCATTGAACAAGTCTACACCATATCTTCCACTGCCTGACTATTTTATCCCAATGATTCTTAAGCTGGATTTTCGTGAGCATCGTGCCCGTCTTTTGTTGAAAAGGTTTCAATATATGCTGCAATACAGGTTTGTTTCCCAACATCTTTTGCTCCTTGCATAAGTCCACAAACACTTTGTGGTGTTCATGTCCCCACATGGATTTCGTCATCATAAATATTTCCTATATATGTATAGATAAGTAAAGACGACAACAACAAAAAAACGTAAGTTCTTATTAAAGGCTCTAATTGGTAACACCATTAAAAAGCGGGGGAAATAAATATAAAAAAAGTCTGAATCTATGATTGGTTAAAATTAATCTCTTACTGGATCACGAAATTGTTTTGTCAATCTATGATTCCAAGGGGTGTCTAAACACAGCTTTAAACAATTATAACCAAATCTATACAAAATATACATCCAAACTTGTCTCGAAAATTTAATGTCATGGCTAAATCTAGAACTAGGCTTAAAACTCATGAAACAACCACCATAAACCATTGCAATTTGTTTTGATTAGAAAAAAAAAAAAATCATTTCATAGCAAATGTACTTGGGACAATTTTCACAAACGTAAGCATACAAAAACATCCCAGGAGACCACATAAGTTATAACAAGTGATTTTTGAAAGGCAAATTCTGAAAAAAAAATCAACTAGATCGAGTGCTCATCCATGTGATGAACATTTATGCAATCTAGAGTTGAGTTATTTACACTAGATCGAGTGTTCTGTTATCACCTGAACATGAATAAAAACGATTTTCTGAATAGCTATTTGTCTAATTGAGAAATCGAAATAGTGTCTAAGTAAGTGTAAACAGACCTCTAGTAAAGAGCGATTGTGATTATTATTTGTTTTCTCATATTATTGTGATTTGTTTTCTCAGGTTACTAGAGATCTAGGTCCCATTTTATATTGGATAGAGCATGTATGGGAAACTTTTCTATTGTGTAAGACCACTTTCAATTAGTTGCAAGAAAAAGATGATTTATCTTCCTATCATATCATATTGTGATTTTTGAAGGTTAATTAGTCACAATACATATTTTAGTTAGGTTAATTACATGAATTTTTATCATTATTTGGTATACAATTAAGTTTATTTGCTCGCAAAATTTGACTATTTTAAATTAGATCATAAACTATTATATGTGCAAAAAGTGAAAAAAAAACAACTGATTTTTGTATATTACGTACACGTTATTAATTAGTTTCAATGCTATGAAATTTTTATATAGCGAAAAAAATTTACGTTTGAAATTTGAAAATAAATTGTTGTTTTTATATGGCATATTATCTCATTAGGTTAACTATTATGAGTTTTATGAGTTTTTTTACTACGTTTACGTGTTACATTGATTTTTCTTTAATTAGGTATACAAATGAATTTGCGCGCTTAACTATTATGTGCTTTGTTTCAAATCAGAGTGAAGAGAGAATCAAAGCTCCGAAACCCTTACTTCTCATACATTATGAATCATATACTTGCAAGAAAACCCTAAACATATGAGCCAGTTGGCAGTACATTGGGCTTCTTGTGAGACAATATATGGGCTTCTTATGAATGCTTTAATAAAGAGATGAGTTAAATGATCCAGTAACTAGCTAACTAGAACTTCAAAATCTCACCGAAAACGATGATTTTCTTTTCTAGGTAAGAGGCCGACCAAACGGGTAAGGGTAAGGTACACCACGTTTCGGAATAATTACAATAGTACTCCGAACCGTCTCTCTAAGGCACGAGATATGAGCTTGCTATAGAAGCGTTCCTAGTTTGCCCGTGAGCGTAAAATTGTAGACAAAGGTTACTTGTTGTTCAAGAAACTCCAAAAATCTGTAACACTTACATTATATTGAACTTGTCGCGACGAATCTTCGTCTCAATAAAATATAGCAGAGAGAGAAGCACGAAAAGAAGATTTCTAGAACAAGAAGTAGCCACTCTATCTCTAGTGATCAAGTCATAAGCTAACAGTTTAATATCTTACACTATTGAAATGAATTTTAGGGTACTCTCCAACAAATTCAATATTGCCTAGCTATATGTAAATATAAAATAAAGGATTTTCCTAAAAAGATAGTTAAGAAAAAATATAGAAAAGAGTTTTCCATAAAACCAATAAACATAAAATCCCAATAAACACATAAATTGTTTTCTTCAAAAAATAAATAAAAAGTTTTAAGCATAATTATAAGACACAATCATAAGTTTAGGAGAATAATAGGATCTTAGGCAGCCATGGTAGAGCCACCGGATAGGCGTCTAAGCAGCCAAGACATTCTCAAAGTTGAGGTCTCCAACAATAAGAACATCTCTCTGCACTCTTTGTTCATAAACAAATCCAACGCAAGCATGTAAAGTTCACTACCTTTCTCAACCTCTTCCATGGCGTTCAAACACTTCATGCATTCTCCAATGGTATATTCGTACTCCTTAACCAATGCATTTGATGTAATCTTCTCCACCAGCTCAATATTGATCCTTTCACATGGCGCAGGAGTTACAGTTTCCACATCTTGTGACTCTTCAACACCAACACCGTTAAATGCCCAGTGATGCGGAGTAGGCTCATGATTGTCATTATCATCAGCTATACCTTCAATTCCTGCGACTGGTTTGTTGATGTCGAGTTCTGATGATGGAGCTCGGTCATGTGGTGATTCGACAAGATGATTCAACACTATGTAGTGGTCATCATCAGCTCCACCTTCACTTCCTGTGACTGGCTCGTTTAGGTCGATTTCTGATGATGAAGCTGGGTCATGTGGTGATTCGAAGTGATGATCCATCACTATGTGGTGGTCATCATCAGCTCCACCTTCACTTCCTGGGACAGACTCGTTAATGTTGAGTGCTGATGAAGGAGCTGGGTGTTGTGGTGCTTCGGAATGATGATTCACTCTCTTGCGATAAGGACGCAAAGCGGTCTTTCCAGGTTCTACATGTCCTTTGAAGATGATTGCTAGTTTATCAGCGTGAGGAATATGTTTCAATCTGAATTGTTCAGCTCTCTTATTTTCCTATAAGACAAAACAAAGAAAACATATTCAATGTTATTCCCAAGCTGCAAAATTATACCAATTGATAAAAACATTGAATACGTTTTTTTAACCTTGGAGTAGTTTTCCCAGTCCTCCGACGTAGCGCCAAAGGTTTTGGTGTTGGCATCCCACTTCAACAGCGGAGAGCCAACAGCTTGACACCAGCGCCTCCAAGCATCCCTGGTAATATTCCAGTGGTTTTTGAGCTGCTTTCTTGTGTAGCGTAGTCCTGTCTTCTGGTTGAACGACTCAACCATCATATTCCAAGTTTCCTTTGCATAGTATCCGTTACGTCTGGCTGGCTTAGGTCTGTTTTCTTTTAAAGACTCTGTGAACAACAAATCCACAAAAATCTCATGTGAAGACGATGACCAATATGCTTTATACCGCGGAATAGTGATATCATCATCTCCAGTGTAATTATCATCATCTCCAGTGTCATTATCTTCATCTCCAGTATCATTATCTGCATCAGGAATTCGCTTTCTTTTGCCACATGATGTACCTTCTTCATCACCTAAGTCAGTACCTTCAAAGATCATCTTTAGGTCCTTGAGAAACGGTGGAGGACTCGACCTAAACCGATACTGCTTAGCCTTAGGATTCACCTGTGACAAATCCAATCAAGTTTTACTAATTATATAGCCTTTAAACAAACAACCAATATTAACACAACATAAACCATTCTTTGTACCCTAAAATAGTTGGTCCAGACTTCAGTACTCGCACCAAACTTCTTTGTCTGGGGATCCCATTTCATCTCACTGCATTCAACAAGTCTACACCACGCCCTCCACAGTCTCAACATGGTATCCCAATGATTCTTAAGCTGGTCTCTGGTGAACCTAGCGCCAGTGTTTTGTACAAAAGATTCCCATATACGGTTCAATCCAGGTAATCGAAATCCCAACATCTTTTGCTCAACGCATAAATCCACAAATACTTTGTGTAGTTCAGGTTCCCACATGACTTTCTCTCTCGTCATTGTAACTCCTTCCTATATGTATAGATAAGTAAAAACAACGACAACAACAACAACAAAACATCTGAATGCATTGATTCTAACTAATTGATTGCAAATAACTAAATCGTGTTAGCAAGTTTACTTGGACAATAATCAATATTCACAAACATTTAATGGCACAAAAAACACAAGGTGACCATAAAAGACGAATCAACAGATAATCTAAATAAATATAACAAATCGAGTGCTTGTTCATGTGATGTAAGACCAACTAGATCTAGTGCTCGTTGATGTGATGAACATATATGCAACATAGGATTGAGCTCTTTACACTAGATCGAGTGTTTATCTAATTGAGAAATCGAACGTGAAATTAAGAAGAAGAACAAAATCTTAAAAAGCAAAGCAAAATGTTTACAATGAATCCACGCTTATGATGTTGGCGTTTGTAACGCTTAAGACAGTGATTTCTTGTTTTCTCAGTTCCTAGGGACTGATTGTCTTTTCTCTTTATTGAAAGTTTATTTATTTATTTTATTTTATTTTGTGACAATTGTTTCATTTTGTTGCAAGAAAATACTATTTATCTTCAATTTTATTAAATGATATTGTGATTTTATAAGGGTTAATTAAGAAAATTGTCAAATAGATATCTAAATTAGGTTACTTATGGTGAGTTTTTATTAATACGAAGTGTACAAGTAAGTTTACGTGCGAAATTTGATTGTTTAAATTAGATACATAAATGGATTTACGCGAGAGATTTGAAAAGATAACGTATTTTCTTATACAATTGCGTTTACGTGCGATACTTTTTTTTTTTTTTTTTTGTAATTAGGTATACAAATGAGTTTGGAAGTGAGATTACATGTTATTTTTTTGAAGTAAAAAAAGTTTTAAAATATTTTTTTATATTTTAAATATTACAATTTGATGTTCCACAATTTTTCTCAAAAATAAATGCATAAGAAAAATTAGCATTAATTAATCAATTTATTTGGTCTGGTAATATATAATTTAATAAATTAACATAATTTTATTAAATGTAAAGACTATTTTAATCAAAACATGGAAAAAGTTGACTATCTTTTTCTTCTTTTTTTCAAAAACAAATTGACTATTTGCCAACAAAAAAGTTGACTATCTTTCTGTACATTTGGCATTTAGTTATAACTTATAAGGTGGAAATCTTTTGTCATTATTACGAGTCCTATTTTTATTGACAACACAGATTTTCTCCTTTTTAAGTTAAAAATTGGCCTATGTTTGGCTAAACTTAATTGTTGTCTTAACAAAGATATTTTTCTAAAAAAAAGACAGAGTAAATCATGGTTGGGTCCCATTTACTAAAAATACAGAAAAATTGTTAATAATTATATTTGAAGCCAAAAAGTTCAAAATATATTTTTACTTTGGAAGAATTGCTAATTTATTTTTAAGACTAACATGTGTGACTGTTATTAGTCATAAAATAGGAAAATAAAAGGGTCAAACGAAAACAAAAAGAAAAAATAAAAACAATATTGGAAAACTTGAATGGATCTTTTCCTTTTTTTTTGTTTCCTCCATCATTTTTTTTTTTGTTTCCTCCATCATCTGAGATGATTCATCTCTATATGGTTTTAGCAACAACAACAAAATAATTAAAATTAAATTTGGCCAAGTATAAAACAAGGAAATAATACGACTCAGATGAACATTTAAACTAGACAATTTACATGGTTTTATCAATTTAGCATTTCACCGACTCTGCTAGAAGTAGTGTAATTTTGTAATATATCACCTTTGTAGAAAATGAACATTTTAACACTTTCTAAACATAAATGAATTATTAATTCTTTTGGTCAGTACCATAGATATCTCATTTTGACCACCTAAAAGAAGTTTAACATAAACTTTAATCACAACCTCAGAGTTAAGAGAGAATCAAAGCTCTGGAACCCTTACTTCTCTCACACGGGTACTTATGGGTTGGCCTTTATGATTGTGTGTTTGGATCATTAGTCAAATATGCTCTCTTATTCTCTTGAAAAGATTTGAAATGTAAATGATATGACACAAGACAAAACATTGTTGCAGAAGAAATATGACTCTTGACTCGTTTTGTCTGGTCTCTTTTAAGTTCTCCTTTGTTTTGCTCCCTCCCTTTTGACTCTGCTTCAAGAATTTATGGCAATATAAACACGTTAACAACCCAGCCTAGAACCTGTGACTATTTCAAGAATCTTTGGCAAACAATATGAACCCAACCTCTGACTTGAGATCATAAACCACTGAACTGCAGAACATAAGTTGGATTTACAGAGAGTAGTAAGAACTAAAAACAGGTGGAAGAAAAGAAAAAAAGCTTTGTCCTCTTCCATTAATTAATCAGTGTTGTAAATGTTTGATATCACAAAACTAGATGTAAAGAATCGACAACAAAAAGAAGAAGCTAAATCGAAGTTACTCTTAGAACAACCTACGACGAAAGCAGTAGAGGATCCGATTAACAAAAAAGGAACAAAAGAAGGGAAAAAAAATCACTTATTTGTGAAGTCCTCTAAATGATTACTTTTGGTACTCTCATCCTTTGGTATTGCTTTCACGCATCCTTTGCTTTTGGTCCAAAGATGCTGTGTAAGGTTTTTCAGTTCACAGTGGAGGAAACTTGCCTGTGTTTGTTTACCTGAGGGACTGAACAAATATAACGAATGCTTCTTTTTTATTTGCTTCGTTTCTTGGCTTCGCTGTAGAGGATAACTCCACAGACAGTGAGCGAGTAACCTAACATTCCAGTCACTGAGACAGGATTCCTGAATATCAGGATTGATACCACCACTGCTACTGCACCTTTGGCGTTTCCTAGCACCTGTCATAGAGAAGTGATAAGACATGGTCAGATGCAGAATGGCTTTAGATGATCGACGTGATGTATAGAAAGAAGAGATGTGTTTTTACCTGGAGAGTCAGAGCGCTGGTGTGTTTCGTGACTAAGAAATTGGTCAAGTTCACAAAATAAGCTAGCGCCGAATTGAATAGCAGATACCAAACGATTCTAAAATCGTCTCTGGCAAGTGCAATTGTAATGCCAACAACATTTTTTTCCATGATAAGTGTAGCAGGAAGGAGGAACACAACAGCTATGGGAGCCATGTAAAGGAGGAGGTTCATGGAATTTAGCTTCTCCCTTCAAACAAATCCAATAAATATTTTCAGCAGCACTCTAAAATCACAGACTTTTGAAGGATAAAACTTTGGCTGATAAGAATCTTACCCTTCTGAAGAAAGCAAAATTCCTTGAAGAACTGATTTAAGTGCTCTTGCAGCTGTAGCTGCAATGCACATAATGAATCCAAACAGGTGGAAACTTGGCTCACTCTGACGATATGCGAAAATTTGAAGAAAATCAAATATAGAACCAAAGTCAATGTAGAAAAAAAGGATGCTCTAAATGTAAAAAAGATCCAACAGGATTCACACTATGCACGCATAAAAGAACAACTTCTAGTCTAATTTGAGCAGCATATAAACTACATATCATGAAGTGATCAAGCTCAGGCAAATCCCAAGGATGTTTCTAAGGTATAATACACCATCGTATCCTTGTTCCATAAATGTTACCTACGATTTCTATCATCATCCAAAATGAATCAAACAAAGCAGATTCAGCTCATAATCTTCTATTCCTACATCACATTCCCATCTCCCTAAAGCTACACATTTCATCAGCTATGAACAAACACATTTCTTCAACATACAAAAAGCAAAGAGCAGATTTTGAAGTTAAAAGGCAATTACCCCACTGGCAATGACAACACCGGTAACAACAGGGACGAGAGTGAAGTAAGTCAACCAAGCTTCTCTCTTAAAAGTAATCAGATAAGCAAACACGGCGGTGAAAAACGGCGTCGTAGCACCAATCGCTTGATTAAACGATACAGGAAGAAACCGAAGAGAGATATTCCCAAAAACCACCGACACACAGAAAACGAGACTTAACGCAGCGATCTTAAGAAACTGAACTCGAGATCGGATCGTTTGCATCGGAACCATCTTCATCCAAGCAATAGCAACGTAGCTGAGAAGAGAACAAGCCGTCATGTGACACATGGTGAGGAAGATCGGATACTTGAATCCATAGTTGCTTAACAAGTACTTGTTCAGCAATAAAACTCCGATGTTCGATGAATACCATGACGCTACGAGTCCGATTGTGAAAAACCGGCCATTGGCCGCTATCTTCATCTTCTTCTAACAAAAAAAAAAACGATCTGATTGATTCTATTTGAGAATAACCCAAACCCTAACACAAAATTTCCACGAATTTGGGGGAAAGTTTCGAATCTGTCTGCTTTTGAAGGGGAATGAGAGATCTTCTTCGGACAGAGATTATTCCATGGATCGAATCGAGAATAGGTCACATAGACGACAAAGAGAAGAATGGTGGAATCCAGAAAGAGAGAAACTGTGATCGGAGAAGAAGATGAAGAAGCAAAGGTCAATGAGAGATCTTTGGCTTAAGCTCTCTCTTTTTAAAAATGTTACTAATTTTTATTCAGTTCATGAGATTTAATGCGTTTTGTGTATGTATATATTTTTATAAGATTACAGTTTCCGTGATTTTTAATTCTTCAATAAATGCATTTGGTATCACTTTGTTAATTTAATTATAAAGGACTTTGATTGATTGATTGATTCCTCGAATAATAATCAAAGTGTACAGATTTGGAATGTGTGAACGAAGGAAAGGAACGTCTGACTTATTATCAGTTTTGACCTTCTTCGCTTTACTTTCTTCTTCGCGAAATTTCGGTTCGGTTTGGTTTAATTTGGTTAAGGTTTTGAATTTACAAGAACAAAATTGATATTAGTTGTATTATTCGGTTTAGTTTTCTAACAGAAACGTAATTTTAAATTTCGAAGATTCGTGAACAAAGCAAGCATTATTCGCAACCATGACACAACTACGTTCTGTAGATTTTAATTAGTAATAGAAGATGGTATACCTACCAATAATCTATAGTAAGTAACAGACACGTCGTTGAAATGTCAAATTGTTCGATTTTTTTTTCATGAATGATTATCACAATTGCTACAACTATTCAAATATTTGTTCTATTTATAAATTTAGTAAAATGAAAAACTGGAGCGTTACAACTTACAACTTCACGACTTTGTGGTCTTACAATAATCCATTACTCAACCATCGATGCTGATGGTGGGTCTCTTCCACGCGTTTTCTTACTAAAAAAGTGCATCACTTTCTTTAAGATTATTAAAATTTTAGCATAAATAAACAACGTCTACTTAATTGGGACTTTGTGTCAAATGTTCGTTCCATAATCACCTTCGGATAGAAATCTAACAAAGACCCTCTAACTAAGTTTAGTGGTTTGTTATACTATTTTGTTGCATGACATTCCCCACTTTTTAAATTCGCATACCAAATATTGTTGACAGAGGCAAACAAAAAAAAACAATGGGGACGGTTTT
Source organism: Arabidopsis thaliana (assembly GCF_000001735.4). Classification (NCBI taxonomy): domain Eukaryota; kingdom Viridiplantae; phylum Streptophyta; class Magnoliopsida; order Brassicales; family Brassicaceae; genus Arabidopsis; species Arabidopsis thaliana. Next base: position 3,549,788 of record NC_003074.8, read on the forward strand.
AATTTGTCAACAATCGAAAACAAGCAACCACACAAATCACTAATCAGCTTTAAGCTAGCTCTTATTAAACCACACAGTTTTATTCTTTAAAACGAGCAAGATCCGAGAAAAACATAGGTGAATTCAGATAAACTCTTGAAACGTAGAACATAGTTATTGAAAGAGGATGAAATGAGCTTGACGTGGGAAATTAAATAGCTATCATTCAGTGGGAAAAAGGATTGAAATTGTTAACGACCTTCTTAGCCTGGTCCTGAAACGACACATATGACACCGTCCCATCCTTTCCAGTGAGAACTTTATACTTATCCTTCCTCGTCAAGTTAGTGCACTCGAACCCTAACGTGTCCGCCAAGATTCTCTGAACATGGTTCGCCACATCATACGGCTTTTTCCCGGATAAACACGTGGCCTCCACTGGAAGCTTGTTCAAGAACGTAACCTCGTAACCCGGTCTGGGGTTCATGAAAAAGAATATCATGTCCATACAGTTCCAGCCTCTCACAGTGTTCGCATGGAAGAATCCAACCCTATAGTTTACTGCCACGGGCACGATCATGTCCGTTAACTCCGCAAAAAGCGCGCTAAATCTTAACAAAAACGGTTGACGACAAGTTGATCCTTCGGGACAAATCACTAGGTCTAGCTTGATCGTCTTCGCATCAACATCTCGGATTCTTTGTATTCGCACGATATATGGGAATGGGAGAGAAGAGTTTGGAAAACCGTGAAAGGGAGTATACAACAGCAATGACCCTGCGTCCCAACACCGTGGATATTACAATAGGGTCCATTAGGGTTCTATGATTACATACAAAGAGAACGCCGGATTTTACGGCTTCTCGTGGCTGAGAAGGCTTTCCCTTGACGATGATTTGGCAGCCCAATATACTCATGGCATGAGTTCTGATCCACATTGGGAGGATGAACCCGGAAAGGATCCGGATGGGAGAAAGAACCATTCCAAATGGGATCCAAATGAGGATGAGGAGAGCTGTGGCTGGTGTTGGCCGCTTCACGAGTCGTCCGTCGTTGAAAATCACCGGAACTGGCTGCAACTCAATCTTTCGGCTATGCATAACCAGTGCGTGAATCTGTTTTAATGTGTAAAATAGGTCCAAAATAGTGGTCACTAAATGATTTAGTAAGAAAGGAATGGGATTTTTGGAGAAGTTATTAGAATGATGTTTCCATGTTACTAGTAGCAAGTGTATTAGTTTGTTATAACGCTATTATTGTATTATATCATATGAGTTGTAGAAAAAAAAAAAAAAAAAAAAAAAGTAAATACCACTGAAAACGTTATTTAAATTATGCAATTTACGTTAGCTCACATAACGATAAGAAAGTCGTAGAAGCTGTCTTAGAGGCTTTTCCAAGACCTAGATGAGGCCTCCGGTCATCAAATAATTTACTAACACGGTTCAAAATAGACTTGTCCATATTGGTTTCACGTATAAAACCGGTGACAAAACCGAGTTTATTCACGTTCAGCTCCGTACCGATGACATTATCGGCTCTAAGATGCTCCTTGGCGACCTGATCTCTACCATAACCCGAGGCATCCCCGTCACCACGACCCTTTTCTTACACGAGCTGAAAACCCTCCACGTGTCCATGCTTACGTCATCCATGTAGAACTTCGGCAGGACGGTTCTAGCCACTGCTTCGATCTCTCCTTCGCAAAGACCAACCGTGGCTATGAAAATCATGAGCTTGAGAGCAGCGTTGTTGTAGCGGAGAACGTCAAGGAGTTTGGTGATGGGCCAGTGAAACAGCATGACGGTGAAACGAATTAGACCAGATGCGTCAAAGGCAAGGAGCACGAAGTAAGAGAATGAATCCTTGTTTTTCAGTATATAAGCCGAGGCCATCTTCTTCATTGTGGATCAATTTGATTATGCTTCTCTCTGTAATCTTTGTTAGAGACAAAAAATTAGGTGGGAATTGAATGAAAGCTTAAGAGTAAAGAAGCAATCAGTGTGATGATAAAGACTACGTTGTTTCCAAAGAGAAGCATATGCAATTGGTTGATAAGTGTGGAACCAAAAGAAGATCTGCATAAACCAAGGATCTAAAATATATTGCTTCCGGAGCCTGGCGGCGTAATTTGAGATTTAATGATCAACATTTGTTTTTTACTAAAATAAGTATATAGTAAGTGATTCTTCGAATAACCATAAAGTCGTGAAACAATCATGTTCTTTTCGCTTATAGTTATCATGTAAGATTCCTACACTAAGGAAACCAAAAATAGGTAAAGTCCAAAACCACACCCAGTAAAATCCAAGAAGAATTGAGGTTAAACAAATAACTAAGTGTTTTCTCTTATTAGTTGGACCCCGTGAGAGTCTTTTAAGTTTGAATTGAACCTAAGTTAATGACAGGCCTTACCCGTCAGAAAGAATAACACCAGACAACACAGTAACGAAGAGAGCCCCTTCGTTATATACCGAATGATAGGAGAAAAAACTGAGACAGAACCAGCCAAAACGAGAAATTTCAACCTCTTTGGATTCATTGTTCTTCAAGCCAAGTCACATCATAGCTGTCGTTCAAGGTAAGGGTCTCGAGGAGAATTTGATCCGAGATACTCTGAAACATCTGCGACATATGTTTTCAGCTTCGATGTGGTTCGTGTGAGCCACCCGGCGTTTGCCTGCTCCATCTCTTCCTCCATTTTCTTCTTCTCTTCTTCTTCCAACATACTGATCCTTCTCTGACCCATGTACGTCTTCACAGCTTCAACACCTTCCTTCACCACTTCCTCGGGTGGGACGACGAGCGGGTTCTGATCCACATTCAGTTTGGTCAGGCTATCAAGTGTGCCAAAAGTGTCAGGGAGGGCATGGATTTGGTTGTTACTCAAGTCGAGTTCTTGGAGGCTTATGAGTTCGCCGAATGAGAATGGGAGATCCTTGAGATCACTGAAGTTGCTGCTTAGGTTTAAGTACTCGAGATTTGTGAGCAACACGAAAGAATCAGGAAGGCCGTTAAGTTCGTTGAAGTGGGCGTCGAGGTGTTTTAGGGATCTCATTTCGCCTATACTGGTCGGGAAGGATCGGATCTTGTTATACTGAACCAGGAGCTTTTCTAGATTCACTAGCTCAGGACCGATGTTGGTCGGTAAGTAGGTGAGACGGTTGAAGCTCACGTCCAAGATAACCAACGACCTACAATTTTGATATAAGAAGTGGTGAAAATTGATTCACAAATCAAACTTGACAAAGTGGAGTTGTTATATGATACGTACCCACAGCGGCAGATGGAGTCAGGCAAGGATGTGAGCTTGTTAGTCGAAACATTCAGGATTTTTAGTTTGGACAGTAAACCGATGGAATCAGGTAATGTCTCCAGAGAATTCGTGGAGACATCCAGTTCAACAAGACTATGCAATCCAGCAATTGAATCAGGAATCGACTGTTGCACATAAACCTCAGTCAGGTAAGACAAGTGACACTCAGCAACTGAACTTTTCACTAATCACTAAGAAATCCAGAAATACTAATTCAGCTCGAGCCATAGATTCTACCTCAGAACTATCAAGAAAAGAGCTAGCATGGACATCAGCAGCAATCGCTGGCAAAAGCCAAAATGATATACCACAGCGAATATTTAACATGTAGCTTCTCTTTCACTAACTAACTAACTGGACACAGTTTTTAGGCGTTCTAAGACTCCTATTCCTTTGAAGATTTTATACAACAGGCAATATCAAAGATGCAGAACCAAAACAAGCAAACACGCACATACATACCAGGATCTCTACATATACTACCGGCCAAAATCTAAGATGCAAAACAAAACAAGCACACACATACCGGAATTACTTCGAATCACATTGTACACACATACTAGACGTCCTTATGCAGAATCACTTAGAATCACATTAAAAAAGGCATTGTTCTTGTTCATCACCAAGATAACAAAAAAAGAGAACAAGTAACATTGTGATCCCTCTTTATTATCTAAGGGATTACTCATCAACCAGAGTATAGTGCCCAAAAATGTTACCTTTAAGCTACACTAACGAGTACTAAATTCTCAAATCCTAAACCAAAGTTCCATCCTTTTAACACAGACAAGCACAGAAGAGATTCAGACCCCACCAGAGAACACAAATCAGCTTAATTCCATTCGGGAGAGTGGATCAAAATAAGTAACAATGCAGCAAATTTTTTATTTTGAATTTGTATTGGAACTAACCTCAAGCTTATTGTTGGAGAGATTAAGAACAAGCAACCCTTGAATCCTCCCAAAAGCTTCAGGTAGCAACCTCAGTTTCCTCCCAGACAAATCAACACGATCCACCGGATTAGCAGAAGCATGCTGCAATATCCCAACAACCTCCTCATTAACCTCCACAGCCGCAACATTCTCCTCATCCTCCGCCGCATTCTTCTCAGCAGATTCATAAATCCTAACAAGCCTCTCCTCTGCTTCTTTCAAAAGCTTCTCATACGAAGCATGAACCTCATCAAGCTTCAAAATCGACTCACACCAAGTCTTCTCCTGATCCATCTCTTGTCTCCTCTTCTCATCTTTCGCCGCCGCATCGGTTAACGCGATATCCTCGAACGATTCAGATAAGAACGATTCGATTTCCGAGAGTTTAGCACGAGCCTTATCGACTGATTCGTGATCTGGTCTAGGTCCTAGGGTTCGAAGGATAGATCGAGTCTCGGCGACGTCAGAGATCGCACTTGTCATTGAAGCGAGAACATCTGGTTGTGTTAAGTGAGGCATCTGAGTGACGATCTCAATCGATGATGATGATGATGATGGTGGTGGTTGTTCGATGTCGAAGGGAGGAACGGAGGAGGAAGGGGATTTGGCGGTGAAAGAAGGGAGACGAGCCAAGACATAAGAGAGGACAGGGAAATTCTTAGGGTTAGGTTCTGCCGCCATTGTTTTCGTTAAGCTTCGGAGATTTGGAATCTGAATCTGGAAATTGATGAAGATGATGATTGATCCAGGCTTTGTTGCGTCTCTCCACGTTCTCTGTTAGTGTTCGCCTTCTCTGCGTTTTCTCTGATGTCAAGTTGACACGTGTAAGCTTGTGTTGCTGAGTATAAATAGTAATGAGTTATCTCTTAATTAAGATAATTTCATATCTTTTCTGAGTAAATCTACAATATACAGTTAAGATATCTTTTTTTTTACTTAATATTACTTCACTTTAAATTCGGTTAAACATAAACCATGTATTTTTTATCTTGAAATTTTAATGTAAACTAAATTTTAAAAAAACTTTTGAAGTAAGAAATTTATTTCCGTATTATAATAATTTAAATTAAATAAACAATTTACTTGGTTAAATATTTAAGAAAAAGCATATCAGCTTGATTTTAATTTTATTATTCCTATATCAAAAAAACTCATGAAAGAATTTATGAGTTCAATCAAATTTAATGAGTAGACAAATAATAGTATACTCTTTTTTTTAATAATTCTGAAAATTACAGACTTTTAATCTATTCTTATTTAATAATGTTTTTCCATCTGAAAAGATGATTGAACTCGGGATACAAAAAAAAACCGACCCATTTGTACTACTACTTGGCCATTACCCATTTGGTTATGTTCTCATAAAAAAAATGTTTTTAGGATTTGAAGACGAAGATTTGATTGCCTAGCTAGAAAGTATTCAGAAAAAAGTGTCGAATGCTCTGGAATATGTTGTAATGGGCATAGATAAAATTTTGGATCTTCAAAATGAAATAGTTTCTATAACTTTTTATAGTTTAATGGTTTGTGATCAACAGTTGTGTTACACATCTAAACTCGTTTATTTTCAGCAAAAAAAATCTAAACTCGTTTATTACATGTTGTAACCCAAAAAAATAAAAAAATGAAAAACCGTCGCAAGTGATATCGACCTTTCGCCTACTTTCGCACTCATGTTGGTGTCTTGACAAAACCCACTGTGGACGCATATAACCACCGGAGGAGTACAGGCCAAAATTTCTATTATTAATATGAGCTTAGTTAGATAATCCAAGTCTAGTAAAAGATTTGAATAAAAGCAAGTTGTGTCCACAAAACTAAAATAAACCAAATCCAAAGTCAGTCACATTTGGAATTATGTTGTAATGACAGTCACTGCTTTGTCATCATCTCACCTTTTAAGGCATTGACCTTTTGTTTTTGTTCGACAAAAACCATTTTCGCATTCATCACTTTCGAATAAAATTATATAACAGTCTAAGTAACAAACTCATATTAGGATACCAATTTGAATTTGACTTTTATTGGATATCGTAGCTAACGAAAAAAATTCTTAATCATTAGACGATTAAGATTATCGATAACTCAAATGTTTTTTTTTCTAAGTTATGGTCGAAATATTGGTATACATCATTCAATTTTAAAGCATAACTAGCTAGTGATAATGACTACTACATACGCCATAAGATGAACCAGAATCCTATGATAATGATATATCCAAAAAAAAACTGAATTCAAATTGTTGAATTATCTGAGTTTAACTTTTTATCACACACAAACAACAACTGAAACATATGGAACAAGAAAAAGAACACTTTATTTTCTTGAAAACTCTGTAAACTTAAGAATTAGTTTATTTAAAAATTAAACCAAAGAAGCGTTTTAAATGAACTAAAATCCACATTTATACAGCTCAATCTGTACTTCTTTTTTTCTAAATTTAGCAACAGAAAAATACCAAATTGAACACCTTCACATATAAAATAAAAGATAAACATGAATTGTTTTGTAAGAAATTTGATAACCCCACATGCATTTGGTCATTATTTAACAACAAAAAGTAGACTCAATTTTAATAGTATATCTTTAGATCGAATCAGCATAATGACGTATCTTTCTGACGTATAGCTTTTGTCTTGGTTGTTCTTTACACATCTATAATAACCAAACCTGTGTGAACAAGACCTAAAACAGAGAGAAATTCACAACAAAAATGGAGACTAGAGAAACAAAACCAGTGATCTTTCTCTTCCCTTTCCCTTTACAAGGTCACTTAAACCCAATGTTTCAGCTCGCCAACATCTTCTTCAACAGAGGCTTCTCCATCACTGTGATCCACACTGAGTTCAACTCTCCAAACTCTTCCAATTTCCCTCATTTCACTTTCGTATCCATCCCCGATAGCTTGTCTGAACCTGAATCCTATCCCGATGTCATCGAGATTCTCCATGACCTCAATTCCAAGTGTGTTGCTCCTTTTGGTGATTGCTTAAAGAAGCTTATATCTGAAGAACCAACAGCAGCTTGTGTGATTGTTGACGCTCTTTGGTACTTCACTCACGATTTAACCGAGAAATTCAATTTCCCGAGGATTGTTCTCCGAACCGTTAACCTCTCAGCTTTCGTCGCTTTCTCAAAGTTTCATGTTTTACGAGAGAAAGGGTATCTTTCTTTACAAGGTACACTTTTGTTGACTTTTATATATCTCTAGTTTGCTTCATCTTTGTTGACTTTTCTTGCTCTTCTCCATATGGCAGAGACTAAGGCAGACTCACCGGTTCCGGAGCTTCCGTATCTTAGAATGAAGGATCTTCCATGGTTCCAGACAGAAGATCCAAGATCAGGGGATAAGTTACAGATAGGTGTGATGAAGTCACTAAAGTCTTCCTCAGGAATCATATTCAACGCCATTGAAGATCTTGAAACAGATCAGCTTGATGAAGCCCGCATAGAATTCCCAGTTCCACTCTTCTGTATTGGACCCTTTCACAGGTACGTTTCAGCTTCATCCAGTAGCTTACTTGCACACGACATGACTTGTCTCTCCTGGTTAGACAAGCAAGCAACAAATTCCGTAATCTACGCAAGTCTTGGAAGCATTGCTTCGATCGATGAATCTGAATTCTTGGAGATTGCTTGGGGTCTAAGAAACAGCAACCAACCTTTTCTATGGGTGGTTAGACCCGGTTTAATCCACGGGAAAGAATGGATCGAGATTCTGCCTAAAGGGTTCATCGAAAATCTCGAGGGCCGGGGTAAAATAGTGAAATGGGCACCTCAGCCTGAAGTTTTAGCTCACCGTGCAACAGGCGGATTCTTAACACATTGTGGATGGAACTCAACACTTGAGGGCATATGTGAAGCTATACCAATGATATGCAGACCATCTTTTGGGGACCAGAGGGTGAATGCTAGATACATTAACGATGTTTGGAAGATCGGATTGCATTTGGAAAACAAGGTAGAGAGACTAGTGATCGAAAACGCGGTTAGAACACTAATGACGAGCTCGGAAGGGGAAGAGATCCGCAAGAGGATTATGCCCATGAAGGAAACTGTTGAACAATGCCTTAAGCTTGGAGGTTCATCATTTCGGAATCTCGAAAACTTAATTGCTTATATATTGTCTTTCTAATGCGGTGTTCTTCTTCTTCTCCACATCCAAATTTGCTTTCCTTTGATTTAATCTGCATTCCCATAATCAGACACATTTTATCATTCAAAAACTTTACCATGTATATTTGAATTATCAGTGATGATGAATTTGTTTCAACTTGAGGTTTTATTTGCCCAACTAAAATCTATTGGGCCATAATGTCGAGAAGCTTAATTACCCACATATTAAACCCAATTAACGTCGTAATCTTATGATCCTACCAAATTTAAAATGGCCATTAATATAGGGTTCATTAATATAGCTTATCTGTATATATAAATCGATAAAATTGAAAAAGTTAAGCAAAACCCTAAGTTTGCTAAGATGAGCATGACGCTTAGTCTTCAGCGACACGCAAAGAGAATCCTCGCTTACAGTAACAGGCCTCGATTCTTCTGCTCCTACAGAAACGGAACGCTATCGACGAACCAAACTCTGCATGGTCGAATCGAAGCTGCTTTAGATCAGAAAGCAGAAATCACAGCGGTGCTTGAGCAATAGCGACATCAACAAGGTTATCGATTGAACCCTTCGTTGGTGAGAGGAGTCTTCGTGAAGCTCTGCACTTCCCAGCGACTTCACCAAGCCCTAGAGGTATCAGACTGGATGATTGAACATAAGATCTGCTGTCTCGTCCCTGAAGATTTCTCAGCTCGATTTCAATTGATTGAAAACGTTTTAGGTTTGGAAGAAGCAGAGAAGTACTTCGAGAGCATCCCGGAGAATCTGAGAGGTGAATCTCTCTACACTGCTCTGTTAAGAAGTTACGCCAAACGATCGGAAAAAAAATATCTTGATAGAGCGAGCCGAATTCATATTCAAGAAGATGAGAGAATTAGGTTTGCTCGGGAGACTGTCACCGTACAGTTCGATGATTTCACTCTACAGCTCTTTCGGAACCCGAGATAAGGTCGACGAGAGTCTGCGAGAGATGAAGGAGAGCAACATTGATCTCGATCGTCTCACCGTGAACAAAGCTTTGCGAGTGTACGCTGCTGCATCTGATGTGGCAGCAATGGAGAGGTTTCTGGCTGATTGGGAAGGAACTGTGAAGCTTGAGTGGGTCACAATGCTTGACTTGGCAAAGGCTTATCTGAATAATGGTTCTAAGGGAAAGGCGAGAGAGATGCTTCGTTGAACAGAGGAATTGAATGATCCAAAGTCCTATGAAGGACTCATAAGGCTTTATGGTGAAGCAGGGGAGAGGGATGATGTGTACCGTATATGGGACTTGTACAAGAGCACAAAAGAGAAGGACAATGAAGGGTTTCACGCTTTGATTGGTTCTCTCTTGAAGCTTGATGATATCAACGGAGCAGAGGAGATATACTAATGAGTGGCAGTGCTCGCGTCTTGAGTTCGATGTTCGAATGCCAATTATGTTAGTGTCTGCTTATCGTGAAAAAGGAATGGTGGAGAAGGCAGAGAAACTGATGACCAGATGGGGACTAAAATATCGGTTAGATCAGTGACTCCGGTGTTGGAAGAATGGGAGAAAAAGGGTAATGAAGTGAAGCCAGTGGATGCCCAAAGCACTTGAGGCATCAACATGGATGTGTGAAAAAAGGTGTTTAATATATTTGCACAAGATTATGCAGCAAGGCTTGTATTGGAGATAAGGCCATGAAGCTTGTATTGGAGATGAAGGAGAACAAAATTGAGCCTGATAGTGTCACGATAAACAACGTTTTGAGAGTAAACGCTTATGGATTAGCGCTAGAGTCGATGGAGAAGTTTAAGAGTAAATGGGATGGTGATGGAAAAACCAAGCTTGATGCAATGGCAGCTGCTTACGAGAGAGCCGGGCTACTACTAAAGGCGATAGAGATACAAAGGAGTAAAAAAGAAGTGTACCGTCTATGGAATGAGTACAAGAATAAGGCAAATGATGGGATTGCAAGAGAATAGAGATGTGATTACCTCTTTTTGGAATGAAGGATATCAAAGTGTGATTAGCTCTTTGTTGAAGCTTGACGATGTACAAGGAGCAGAAGCTATATGGAGAATACTGGGATCAATCAAAAGGATTAGAGTTGGTGGATGCTCGAATACCGGGTTTGCTAATCTCTCGTTATTGCGAGAAAGGTGATGAAATGAAGATGAGGGAAGTGATTGATGTTGAGAGTACTTTTGCTCTTGCATTATTACACTAGAAGCCATTGCTTCAAATACAGAGCATGCATGGTAGAGAAAACAGAGAATGAAAAAGTGGAAAATTTCTTGTTACTGCTTCAATCACTTAAGAATTTTATGCCATCTTTGTTTTCTTTTTTTTTTTGTTTATTGGGTTTAGAATTGTTTTTTAAGGGAAATTTGTGTTTTTATTCTATTTGATTGGAAACAGAGTTATTTCTATAAACAGGTTTATTTTACATTTAATATTGTGTTGCATGTTTGCATTTCCATTTTATATGGGATATGCTAAGATAATGTTTCATTTTATTCTGCATATTTCGTTTAAAGTAACTTTTCAGAAATTTTACAGCTCTGTTATTTAAATTCTAGATATAAGATGGATCTAAATATAGAATGTTTCTTTGAATGTGCACACAGCCAGCCTGGAAACAGGTATTAGAATAAAATTTAATGAAGTAAACGGGAGTATAAAATAGTTGTACATATTCCTCTGTTATAACCTGTATCTTAATCCATCAGTATATGATATTTTTTGAATGTGCAACGTGCACAGGGTGGAAACAGCTCTTGGGAACAAATTTATTACACAAGTAAACGATGACCAAGTTTAAATATTGTATATTTTGGTCATTCTTAATAATATAAACAGCAAGTTGGTCATTTGTGTATTAGGAGAAATGGGATGCTTGCTAATTAATTAATATTAACTCCCTTATTTGCTTGCATATTTACTCAACTCCGAGAGAAGTGGGAGAGAAGAAACTATCAAGAACACACATTGATCATAACCAAAGCAGCCAAAAAATGGATGGAGGTAACCCAAGATGTCCGTTATCTCATCCAACTAACCCTCACACCCTCTCTAAATCCGGCCAAATCACCAAGTTTGGTTGTTTTACATGCGGTAAAAAAGCACCGCTCAGCAAAAGAGACCGTCGCTTCTCTTACTACTGCATCACCTGTGATGTGAGTTTCCACAAAGGATGTCACATTTTTCCGAGGAAGTTAACACATCCTTATCACCTTCAGCACCCTCTTACTTTCACCTTTCCGGATTATGAAAGCGGGATCACATCCGACAGCTTCGATTATGAAACCTATCGCACTGCAGTAAAGTGTCACTCTCAATTCATCATCACATATAGTCTTAAGAAGCCTGGATCTATAGAATGCTCATGGTGCGGCAAAAATATCGAAGACGATTGTTTCTATCGTTGTTCTATATGTAACTTCTATTTGGATCTCTCTTGCTCCCAAAGTATTCCACTTCTCCTCGTTGCAAACCCAAAGAGTCATCAGCATCCACTCGTGTTCTACAGGCGACCACTCTTGACTCCATGTGATGCGTGTGGGTTAGTCAATGTGTTGGATCCAAGCTATGCTTGTTTTCAATGTAATTATATGGTCCATCAAAGTTGCATAGACTTACCTCGAGTCATAAAGATCACGCGTCATCGGCATCGTCTTTCTCACATTCCTTGCGTCCAATCTCCGGTTTCACCATGTGGGGTATGCTATCAGAAAGTTGAAAACAAGTACGGCCTATATTCTTGCAACCGCTACGAAGATCACTCTTATGTAGTGCATTCGAAATGTGCCACGCATGAAAATATATGGGACGGGAAAGAACTCGAATGGGAACCTGAGGAACCCGAAAACATTGAAGATATCCTCCCATTTAAGAAGGTTGGTACTGATATGATAAAGTATTTCTCGCATGAACATAATCTGAAGCTCGAGAAGTATGATGCTGTTCGTGATGCAGAGAAGCTATGTCAAGCATGCGTCTGTCCTATCAACTCTCGTGATTTCTACAATTGCATCCACTGTGATTTTTTTCTCCACGAGGTATGTGCTGGTCTTCTTCGAAAATTGGATCATGCGTTGCACAAACACACTCTTATCCTAGACCCATATCCTCGAGACAGTTATTATCTCTTGGACTGTCCCATTTGTTCCAGAGGATCCACTGGTTTCAGGTACATATGTTCCATAAGTAATTGTAATTCCCATCGAATTGGCATAGATATTCGATGTATTTTAGTTCCAGATCATTTCACTCACGAGAGTCATGAACATCCTCTATTTATCTCCACATCCTTCAAAGCAGAAATTCGTTGCCAGGGTTGTCAGAAGGAGTGCATGCAGTCTTACCTGCAGTGTACTATATGCATATTTATCATGTGTTATAAATGCGCTACAATTCCAACGGAAGTTAGCTACAAACACGACAAGCATCCTCTTTCTCTATGCTATGGAGAGAAAGCAGATGATACGTACTGGTGTGAACTATGTGAGAAAGAGGTTAATCCAAGGAATTGGTTCTACACATGCAACATATGTTGTATCACTATCCACCTTCATTGCATCTTCGGATCTTCTAGTTATATGAAGCCTGGTTCCATATTTGATTACAACTATTCCAAATTGGAAGTTCTTCGCAACAGTAACAGCACTCGACCGCAATGCACCCGATGTGGTGATCGTTGTCCAGGTTACATCTACTTCAAACGCAAACGCGATAAACACCCTGTAACGTTTTCCTGTTCTGTGCAATGTTTAGAGGGAGGATGATGGTGTTGTAGACATAATGAACTTTCTTTGTGTTTATTAAAGTTGTTTGTTTATATCTTTGTGTGTGTGTGTCTTTTTTTCAAAGAAATCCGGAAACTTGTATCGCCACCACTTCTAAAGAATGAAATATCTTTGTATTTGATGATTTATCCATCCCTTTTTTCATTCGATATAATTTCTTAAGCCCAAAAAAGTGAACAGCTTGACAACGTATAAAGAAAAACGAACAGCCTGACTCACATAAACAAACCATCTTCTCTAACGTAAGAGCGTCTTAAGAAAACCGAGACACCGCATGCACACATATACTTACCCTACTTAGCTCTTTGTTGAAACTTGACGATGTACAAGGAGCAGAAGCTATATATGGAGAGTACTTGGATCAATCAGAAGGAGTAGAGTTGGATGCTGAAATGCCGGGTTTGCTAATCTCTCGTTATTGCGAGAAAGGTGATGAAATGAAGATGAGGGAAGTGATGAATTCAAGTAGGGAGAAGCTCAAGCAGATGGAGACCACCAAGATTCAGCGTTGGCGCCTTGGCTCGTGCTCTGTATGAGTGTATGGCTTAATTCTTGTTACTGCTTCAATCACTTAATAATTTATTTATTTTGGTTTATTGGGGTTGGAATTTTTTTTAGGGGGTATTTTTGTTTTAATTCTTACAGTAGTTCTTAGTTTTAAAAGCTTACTTAGGAGAAGACACTCATGCAGAGCACGTTTATCTCCGATCAAACCAGGGTTGGACTTGCATAAATGTTTTCATATATAACACACCAAAATTTTATGATATATCATTGCATATTATATTTATGATAAAAATCAACATTATATTATACTACTTTTATGTACCACTCTCATATAATAGTATAAAATAATATGATATTTAATAATAAATAAAAATTACAACTAAATATTTGTTTTTTCCGGCATTACAGCTAAATATATTTAAATTTTTCAAAGTATAATTAATTTGAAAATTTTCTATACAAGAATTTCATTTTTAATTAGGGCTAAACCCTTACCAGAGGTAGCCCATATAAATCGGAATGGGTGAATGCAAACTTAAGCCGATTATCTTTATTTTTTTTTATTTTTTTTATTTTTTTCTCAATGCTGGAGGATTTAATATCATCATATAAAACATTCTTTTAGAAAGAAAAAAAAAATCATCAGAAGGTTTAACTATCATCATCGGACATGAGCATGAGGCATAATCTTCAGCGACACGCAAAGCGAATCCTCGCTTACAGTAACAGGCCTCGATTTTTCTGCTCCTACACCAACGTAACACTATCGTCTCCGGCGACGAACCAAACTCTGCAGAGTCGGATCGAAGCGGCTTCACATCAGAAAGCAGAAATCACAACGGTGCTTGAGCAATGGCTACAGCAACAACAACAACAGGGGAAGCAGTTAAACCCTTCGTTATTAAGAGGAATCGTCGAGAAGCTCAGAAGTTCTAACCGACCTCGCCAAGCCCTAGAGGTATCAGACTGGATGGTCGAACAAAAGATGTACAATCTCCCGGAAGACTTCTCAGCTAGATTTCATCTGACTGAGAAGGTTTTAAATTTGGAAGAAGCAGAGAAGTTCTTTGAGAGCATCCCGGAGAATATGAGATTCGAGTCAATGTACAATTCTCTATTAAGAAGTTACGCAAGACAATCCGGAGAAAAAGCTCTGAAGAAAGCCGAATCTGTTTTCAAGAAGATGAAGAAGCTAGGGTTGCTCTTGAGACCTTCACCGTACAACTCGATGACATCACTCTATAGCTCTCTCGGAAACAGAGATAAAGTCGATGAGATTCTTCGAGAGATGAAGGAGAACAACGTTGAGCTCGATAATGTCACCGTGAACAACGCTTTGCGAGTATACGCTGCTGTATCTGATGTAGCGACAATGGACAAGTTTCTAGCTGATAGGAAAGAGATTACAAGGCTTGATGGGCTCACAATGCTTGCGATGGCAAAGGCTTATGTGAGAGACGGTTCTAAACAAAAGGCTAGGAGGATGCTTCATGAAACAGAGGAATGATTGGGTCATGACTATAAGGAACTCATGAGCCTATATGGTGAAGCAGGAGAGATAGAAGATGTTCACCGTGTATGGGACAAGTACAAGGCGACAAGACAGAAGGATAATGAAGAATTTCGAACTTTGATTGGTTCTCTCTTGAAGCTTGGTGATACCAAAGGAGCAGAGAAGATATACTACAATGAGTGGGAGTGCTCCGGTCTTGAGTTTGATAACCGAATCCCCGATATGTTGGTGTCGGGTTATCGCGAAAAGGGAATGGTGATGAAGGCAGATAAACTGGTGAACAAGACTTTGTGGATCAGAGGATTGGCTACACCAATCACTCTGTTGCTGGAAGAAATGGATAAAAAGGGGAATAAAGTGAGTCCGCCGGGCTTGAGAGACCTCATCAAGAATCTACGTGATTCAAATCAGTTGTCCAAAGCACTTGAGGCATCAACATGGATGTGTCAAAAAAAGGTGTTTAATCTCTTTTCAGAAGATTATGCAACAAGGCTTCATCTGACTGAGAAAGTGTTGGGTTTGGAGGAAGCAGAGAACTTTTTCGAAAGCAGCATCCCGGAGAATATGAAAGATTACTCTGTCTACGATACACTCTTAAGCTGTTATGCAAGATCTAGCAACACTCAAAGTAAAGCTGAAGCCGTTTTCGAGAAGATGAGAGAGCTAGGTTTACAATCCAAACTTTCCCCATTCAACTCGTTGATATCTCTCTACAGTGGGCAAGGGAAACTAAGTGTGGTCAATATACTTCTATGTGATATGAAGCATAAGAATATAGAGCCTGATATTGTCACGAGGAACAACGTTTTGAGAGCAAACGCATACATATTGGCCATAGACTCGATGGAGAAAGTATAAGAGAGAGTGGGATGGTTTTGAGAGCAAACGCATACATACGTGATCATGGTGATTATAACGTGATATCGTCATCTAGAATGTCGTTTTTGTTAACCGTACTGTCATTCCTAGTTCTCTAGATCTACCACTTTGTTGATATGCTGGTATTGGAACGATACCGCATGTTCTCGAAAATGTGCAACATCGTTGACCACTTAACTCAGTCTTATAATTATTGTATATGTTCCATTTTAATAAGAGGATGTTAAGATAATATTTCAATTTATTTAACATATTTCTTTTTAAGTAATTTTACTGAAAAAAATTAATGCTCTGTTATTTTAAATTCTTCATATAAGATGGATCTAAATCTTGTATATTTCTTTGAATGTGCACAGCCTGGAAACAGGTCTTGAGAACAAAAAAGTAATGAGCATTTATTAAAAGTAAGCGAAAGTATAAAATAGTGTTACAGAAATGTTATTACTCTGTTATTTTAATCCTAGAACTAATCTTGATCTTAATCTTAATCTTAGTATTTTATTTTATAATGTGCATTACTGCATTGCACAGCGTGGAAACAGGTCTTGCGAATAAAGTTAATGATAATTCTATCTATTACAAAAGTAAACGATGACCGAAATATGAAATCGTATTTTCTGGTCATTCTTAATTATAAAAACAGCAAGTTGGTCATTGTCTACTAGGACATATGTGAATGTTTGTTTATTAATATGAACACTGCCATTTACTCTACTCCACGATAAGTGGAAATAAATTAGCAGAAACATACATCGATCATAACCAAAGGATCAAAAGATGCCGAAAAAAGAAGTACCTCCACTTCCTCCACTTATTGGATTTGGACGATACCGTAACCGGTACGGCAAAAAGATGGACAAAGAAGAAGAAGAGGAAGAAGACGTTGCTCCACCTCAGCCACCTCTTGGATATAAAGGATGCCGTAACCAATGCAGCGCAAAGATGAACAAGGAAAAAGTATCCCCACCTCCTACACCTCTTGGATTCAGACGACACCATAACCAAAACAGCGCAAAGAAGGACCAAGAAGAAGTGTCTCAAGTTCCTCTGCCTCTTGAATGTAGACGATATCATAACCAAACCGGCAACAAGATGGACAAAGAAAAAGTACCTTCTCCACCTCCTTCAGCTCGTAGATTCAAACGATCTCGTAACCAAAGAAGCAAAAATATGGACAAAGAAGTACCTTCAACTACTCCAGCTCCCCGTCCCCGTAGATTCAAACGACATCAAAACCAAAACGGCAAAGAAATGGACAAAAAAATAGTACTTCTAGCTTCTCACCATTTTCCTACCGAAAACCCAAGATGTCCTGTGTCTCATCCAGCTCAACCTCACAGCCTCTCTCCTAGATTCGGTGGAAACACCAAGTTTGGCTGTTTTTCTTGCGGTGAAAATACATCTCCCATGACTGAAGACCAGATCTACCATTTCTCCTGCACCACTTGCGATGTGGAGTTCCACAGTGGTCATTGTTTACGGTTTCCGAGGAAGTTGACGCATCCTTATCACCTCCAACATCCTCTTACGTTCACCTTCCGGAACGATGAAACCGGGATCACATCTGATGGCATTATAGATGAATCTTTTTGCACTACAGTTTTCTCTGACTCCAACACGTCTGATCCTAAGAAGTTAGGATCTACCGAATCTGATCATTGCACATGGTGTGGAAAAAGTATACAAGGAAGTTGGTCCTACCGTTGTTCTATATGCAACTTTTGTTTGGATCTATCTTGCTCTCAAAACATTCCACTTCTCCTCGTCCCGAACCCAAAGAGTCATCAGCATCCACTCGTCTTCTACCGGCGACCACTCTTGACTCCATGTGATGCTTGTGGGTTGATCAATATGTTGGATCCAAGCTATGCTTGTTTTCAATGTAATTACATGGTCCATCAAAGTTGCATCAACTTACCACGAGTCATAAAGATCACGCGTCACCAGCATCGTCTTTTTCACACACCTTGCCTCCAATCTAAGATTTCACTATGTCGGGTATGCTATCAAAAAGTTGACACCAACTACGGCCAATATTCTTGCTACCACGAGGTTTGCTCTTATGTAGTGCATTCGAAATGTGCAACGAATGAGAACGTATGGGATGCGAAAGAACTCGAATGGGAATCCGAGGAATCCGAGGAAATTGAAGATATACTCCCATTGAAGAAGGTTGGTTGTGGTCAAATAAAGCACTTCTCTCATAAACATCCTCTAAAGCTCAAGAAGTACAATGGTGTTAGAGATGCAGAGAAGCAATGTCAAGCATGCATCCTTCCTATCAACTCTAGTGATTTCTACAATTGCAGACACTGTGACTTTTTTCTCCACGAGGTATGTGCTGGTCTTCTTCGAAAACTGAGTCATGCGTTACACAAACACCCTCTTATCCTAATCACCTCTCCTCGAAACCACTATGATCTCATCGATTGTTCAGCTTGTTCCAGAAAGTCCACTGGTTTCAGGTACATATGTCCGGAAAAAAAGTGTGTGTCCAAACAAGTTCAGATAGATGTTCGATGTATCTCATCAGTTCCCGAATATTTCACCCATAAAAGTCATAAACATCCTCTATTTATCTCCACGTCCTCCAAAGGTGAAAACAAGACTTATTGCGTGGGTTGCAAGAAGATAGGTATGCGGTCTTACCTACAATGTACCATATGCAAATTTGCTCTGTGTTATCAATGCGCTACAATTCCAACGGAAGTAAGCTACAAATACGACAAGCACCCTCTTTCTCTATGCTATGGAGAAAAGGCAGATGAGACGTACTGGTGTGAACTATGTGAGAAAAAGGTTAATCCAAGGGATTGGTTCTACACATGCAACGAATGTTGTATCACTATCCACCTTCATTGCTTATTTGGATCTTCTTCTTATATGAAGCCTGGTTTTAGATTCAAGTATTACTCGTCCAAAGTGGAAGTTCGTCGCAACAGTGTCACTCGACCGAATTGCGTTGAATGTGGTCATCGTTGTCCAGGTTACATCTACTACAAAAACGATAACTCTGTAACGGTTACTTGTTCTTTGCATTGTTTCGAGAAAAAGTTGATACCGCTGCAAACATGGTGAACTTTCCTTGCTATTTTGTTTTTTCATTTTTTCTTGAGGGACTTGTAACGTGACTTACTTCTAATTCTAAAGAATAAAATCCTAATGAATTCGATGAGTTTTCATCTCTGGTTCTTATACGATCTTCATGTAATTCCATTTGTTACAATAACTACAAGCTACATATTTATAGATGTCAAACAAAACAAAAGGGTCACAACTTTTGTTGAACCAAAACTTAACTGAACTTTGTCTTTTGGTGCGAGAACTTTTTTGTTTCTTCTTTTGACGTACATAATAGCGAATCGTCACTGCAACTCCATTTTCTTAAAAACAAATCAAGTAGCATCTATATTAACCAATGAAAAAAGAATGTTGAAATTTAAAATAACAACGTAAGTTATTCAACAATTTTTATCGGATGTCTCAAAATAACAATAACAGTGACGAGTCACATAATAAATGATTTATCACCACGATGAAATATAAGGTTACACTGTTATTAAAAATTCTGGATAGAAGATGGATCCAAAATTTGTATATTTCTTTGAATGTGAACAGCCTGGCTACAGCCTACACAGGTCGTGGGATAAAAATTCAATGAGCATTTATTAAAAGTAAACGAAAATATAAAATAGTTGTGCAGAAATTTTATTGGTCTATTATTCAAAATCCTTGAACTAACCTTGATCTAAAATCTTAGTATATCTTATTTATGATATTGCACTGCCTGGAAACAGGTCTTGGGAATAAAATTAGTTATTACAAGTAAACATTGACCGAGTATAAAATCGTATGTCTTGGTCATTATTAATTAATGATAAAAACAGCAAACTGGCCATTGTCTATTAGGAAATATGGGGATTCTTGTTTATTAATATTATTAACTCCCATTTACTAAACTCCGCGAGAAGTGGGAGAGAAGGATTTAGGAGAAACATACATTGATCATAACTAAAACAGCAAAAAGATGGAAAAAGAAGAAGTATCTCTACCTCTTGGATACAATCACCAAAGCAGCAGAAAGATGGACAAAGAAGAAGTATCTCCACTTCCTCCGCCTCTTCCTCCTCTTGGATTTGGACGATATCAAACCAGAAACCACAAAAAGATGGACAAAGAAGAAGTATCTCCACCTCCTCCGCCTCTTCCGCTTTTTGGATATGGACGATATCAAACCAGAAACCACAAAAAGATGGACAAAGAAAAAGTTCCTCCACCTCCTTCACCTCATCCACCTCTTCACTCCCTTCCATCAAGCAAACCTGAAGTAAAACCTCACCCTCGTCCTACAGGAAACCCAATATGTCCTGTGTCTCATCCAAGTCAACCTCACACCCTCTCTCTTAGATCTGGCAGAAACACCAAGTTTGATTGTTTTTCATGCCGTAAACATATGTCTCCCTTGACTTACCATAATTACCATTACTACTGCAAGACGTGCGATATGGAGTTTCACCATGGTTGTCACACGTTTCCAAGGAAGTTAACACATCCTTATCACCTCCAACACCCTCTTACTTTCACCTTCAGGAACAATGAAACCGGATTCCTATCTGATGGCAATATAGATGTATCCTTTTCCACTACACTTTCGTCCTACTCCAACCTGCCTGGATCCAACAAATCTGATCATAACAAGTTTGAATCTACGGAATCTGATCAATGCACATGGTGTGGAAAATATATCCAAGGCAATTGGTTTTATCATTGTCCTATATGCAACTTTTGTTTGGATCTCTCTTGCTCCCAACAAAGTGTTCCACTTCTCCTCGTCGCGAAACCAAAGAGTCATCACCATCCACTCGTCTTCTACACGCGACCACTCTTGACTCCATGTGATGCGTGTGGGTTGGTCAATGTGTTGGAGCCAAGCTATGCTTGTTTTCAGTGTAATTACATGGTGCATCAAAGCTGCATCGACTTACCACGAGTCATAAAGATCACGCGTCACGAGCATCGTCTTCATCATACTCCTTACCTCCGTTCCACAATTTCACCATGCCGGATCTGCTACCAACCAGTTGACATCAAGTACGGCCAATATTATTGCAACCGCGAGAATTGCTCTTATGTAGTTCATTCAAAATGTGCAACACATGAGAACATATGGGACAGGAAAGAACTCGAATGGGAACCCGAAGAATCTGACGAAATTGAAGATATCATGCCATTTAAGAAGTTCGGTAGTGATATGATAAAGCATTTCTCTCATGACCATCTTCTAAAGCTCGAGACATATGATGGTGCTCGAGATGCAGAGAAGCAATGTCAAGCATGCATCCTTCCGATCAACTCTCATGATTTCTACAATTGCATGGAATGTGATTTTTTCCTCCATGAGGTATGTGCTTGTCTTCTTCGAAAGCTGAACCATGCGTTACACAAACACACTCTTATCTTAGATACCTCTCCTCAAAACCACTATGATCTCATCAATTGTTCAGTTTGTTCCAGAAAGTCCACTGGTTTCATGTACAGATGTTCCGAAACTGATTGTAGATTATTAAAAGATCAAGTTCTTCAGATAGATGTTCGATGTATTTTAGTTCTTGATTATTTCACCCATGAAAGTCATGAACATCCTCTATTCATCTGCACATCCTCCAAAGGTGAAAACAAGATTTGTTGCGAGGGTTGCAAGGAGATTTGCCAGCAGCCTTACCTACAGTGTACAAGGTGCAAATTTGCTATGTGTTATCAATGCACTACCGTTCCAACTGAAGTATGCTACAAATACGACAAGCATCCTCTCTCTCTTTGCTATGGAGAACAAGCAGATGATATGTATTGGTGTGAAATATGTGAGAAAGAGGTTAATCCAGCGGACTGGTTCTACACATGCAACATATGTTGTATCACTATCCACCTTCATTGCATATTCGGAAATTCTGTTTATATGAAGCCTGGTTTAACATTTGAATATGGCTTCACTAGTAAAGTGGAAGTTCTTCGCAATAGTAACAGCACTCGACCGCTTTGCGTTAGATGTGGTAATCATTGTCCAGGTTACAGCTATTATTGCCATATAGGCAGCTACGGTCAATGGACACTTAAAAGTGTTACTTGTTCGTTGAAATGTTTGGAGCCTTATTTGTATTAATTTTGTACAGATAAAACCGTTCGATAAAACGGTTACATGATGAACTTTCTTTGTTTTTTTGAATTTGCATTGTTGTTTTTTCCGGGACTTGTATCATTACCACTTCTAAAGAATAAAATCTCTTCTAATTCGACGATTTTCTCCACCTTTGCTTCTCTATACGATTTAATTCCGTTTGGTAAAATAACTACAAGGTATCATCTATTAAATTAAAATCGCCACACTTATGTGTTTGATAAGTGAAACTAAGAGGTTGCCAAGTTTTTCCGTAGGTATTACTAAATAAATCTCTTAAAAAATATATTAAAAAAATAATAATAAAGAAATCTCATTCTCATTAATTCAACAAAGATTACAATCATACGATTATGTACAAAAGACTAGGAGTAAACCAAAGTAAACAACTGAAGCTAGTAGATCTTGAACGGCACGGTGTGATACTGTGATACAATTATACAAGAAACCAACGATACATAAGTCAGTTGCCTTTAACTCCTCCATTTATCTCAAAGTATAGAAGTTACCAAATGGTCTGGGTGGTGTAGTCGGTTATCAGTCTTATCACGTCCGAAAAACAATTGTGTCCAAGCAAGTTAGATAGATGTTCGTTGTATTTTTCTTTTCTTTTTCTTGAGGTTTTACCATGACTTTTACTAAACAATAAAATCTCTTTAATTTCCATGATTTTTTTAAGGAAAGAGAGAGTTTTTACACATCAGGTTTTATGCCAGCCACACGATCTTAAGCAATCAACGGTCACTTATAAAATCTCATATTATATCACAACCATCATATATAAACTAAATTTTTTAATCTAACGGTCCATGTAACTTTAGTTACCATTCCTGCTTTTGGTTTGTCATTGGCAAGTTAAAAGTGAATTGTGCTAAAATAGGTGAAAACTTGGTAAAAAGTGAGTTTACTTATAAAAAAATGTGACAAATGGAAGAAATATTGAAAAAACCAAAAAAAGATGTGGCCAAGGGTCCCTTATTTAAATCCTATATACAATTTGGATCTAAGTAATATTTTTTTCTGAATGTGCATAGAAAACAGGTATTGGGATCAATTTACTGTAAGTAAACGAAATTCTGTATTATACAGTCTGTATAAAATGGGGACTTATAAAATCACCTTGCCAATTAGACAGTGACCTCAACAAGACAACAACAATGAAGAGAACCACTAGAGTTTTGGAGCTATATTATTTAAATCCTGGAATAATAATTTGTTGAGAATTTAATTACAAAGTAAACGATGACTTACATATAAAATTCGTAAAGTCTTGGTCAATCTTAATTATAAAGAACAAGTTGGTCATTGCTTATTATAAAAAAAAAATGAAAATGCTTGTTGTCAAGTAACATTAACTCCATTTTTTCTTGCATTTACTCAACTTCACCAAATCGTAGAGAAGTTGGAGAAATAAATGATCAGAAACACACATCAATCGCAACCAAGCGGTCAATAAAATACTAAATAGACAAAGAAGAAGTAGCTCCAGCTCCTCCGCCTTGGATTATTTTTACACCGGAGAAGCAAAAAAGAAAAGAAGATGGACATGAAAGAAGTGCCTCCACCTCCTCCACCTTCTGGATTCAAACGATATAAGAAAAAAAGAAGCAAAAAGATGGACAACAAAGAAGTGCCTCCACCTCCTCCTCCTCCTCCTCCACCTGTTCTGCCTCATATCCGATCAAGAAAAAAGATGGACATCAAAGAAGTGCATCTACCTCTTCCACGTCACTATCCTCCTCCTCCTCCGCCTCTTCCGCCTCCTCCGCCTTATGGATTCAGACGACATCATAACCAAAGCGGCAACGAGCTTGAGAAACGAATAGCACGTCTAGGCTTTCCAACTCTTCGCCCTTTTCAATCCAAACGATATGATAACCAAACCCTTCCAAACCCAAGATGTCCTCTGTCTAATCCAACCTACCCCCACACACTCAATCCTAAGTTCAGCGTAAACACTACAAATGGTTGTTTTACATGCGGTGAAAACACATCCCCCTGGATTGACCACCATAATGTCCATTTCTTCTGCAAGAGGTGCCATGTCGAGTTCCACTTTGGTTGCCACACGTACCCTAGTGAGTTAACACATCCTTATCACCTCCAACACCCTCTTATTTTCACATTTCATAACTATCAAACTGGGGTCATATCAGACGCCAGGATAGATGAATCCTTTTGCACTACAGTTTTGTCTGGCTCCGATCCTAAGAAGTCTGGCTCTATAGATAAATGTTCATGGTGTGGAAAAAATATCCAAGGGAATTGGTTCTATCGTTGTTCTATATGCAAATTTTGTTTGGATCTCTCTTGCTCCCAAACTGATCCACCTCTGCTCGTTGCAAACCCAAAGAGTCATCACCATTCACTCGTATTCTATGCTCGACCACTCTTGACTCCGTGTGATGCTTGTGGGTCGGTCAATGTGTTGGATCCAAGTTATGCTTGCTTTCAATGTAACTACATGGTCCATCAAAGTTGCATCGACTTACCACGAGTCATAAAGATCACTCGTCACCAGCATCGTCTTTTTCATACTCCTTACCTCCATTCCACGATTCCACCATGTCGGATCTGCTACAAACCAGTTGACATCAAGTACGGTCAGTATTCTTGCAAACACGAGGATTTCTCTTACGTTGTCCATTCCAAATGTGCAACACATGAGAATGTATGGGATGGGAAAGAACTCGAAGAGGAACCAGAAGAACCCGACAACATTGAAGATATCGTCCCATTTGAGAAGGTTAGTAATGATATGATCAAGCATTTCTCTCATGAACATCATCTTCTGAAGCTAGAAAAGTATGACCGTGTTCGAGATGCAGAGAAGCAATGCCAAGCATGCATCCTTCCTATCAACTCTCACGACTTCTTCTATAACTGCATGGAATGTGATTTTTTCCTCCACGAGGTATGTGCTGGTCTACTTAGAAAATTGGATCATGCGTTGCACGTTCACCCTCTTGTCCTAGACCCTTCTCCTCAACGACACTATAATCAAAATGGTTGTTTGGGTTGTTCGAGAAAATCTACTGGTTTCAGGTACAAGTGCTCCATAGAGAAATGTGTGCTTCTCGATAACGTTCAGATAGATGTTAGATGTATCTTAGTTCCAGATTTTTTCACCCATACAGCTCATGAACATCCCCTATTTATATCCACATCCGAGAAAGGGAAAAGTAAGATTTGTTGCGAGGCTTGCAAGGAGATATGTCTTGTGTCCTACCTACAGTGTTCTGAATGCAAATTTGCTATGTGTTATCAGTGCGCTACCATTCCAAACGAAGTCTACTACAAATACGACAAGCATTTTCTCTCCCTTTGCTACGGAGAAGTAGTGTTTGGTACGTATTGGTGTGAAGTATGTGAGAAAGAGGTAGATCCAAGGGATTGGTTTTACGCATGCAACAAATGTTGTATCACTGTCCATCTTCAATGTGTATTCGGATCCTCTGGTTATGTGAAGCCTGGTTTCACATTATATCATTACTTCACAAAAATGGAAGTTTTAAGCAACAGTAAGAGCACTCGACCGTTTTGCACTGAATGTGGTCAACGTTGTCCAAGTTCCGTCTACTACAAACTTGGTTGGTTGGGAACTAGTACTTTTTGTTCGTTGAATTGCTTAACGTCAAAAGAAAAATTGATGGTGTTGTCAACATGATGAGTTTTTTTTTAATGTGTTATTGGAATTTTTTTTTTTTAATAATGTTTTTCAGAGATTTGTGTAGTTATTATTTAGATCCAGAGAGTTTTTCAGAGATTATTGGATTTTAATGTGTTATTGGATTTTTTGTTTTTAATGATGTGCAACAAAGAGAGTTTTTTCTTGGACATATATAATTAACATTCAATGGACATTAACGTCTGGGTAGTGTAGTCGGTTATCACGCTAGTCTCACACACTAGAGGTCCCCGGTTCGAACCCGGGCTCAGACATTTTTTTCTCCTTCATATTTACGTTTCTGCCACGTCATCATCCGCTACACGGACGCTAGGTTCTGATTCACTTTTTCTTTCGTCTTGGGAAAAAAGCAAACACAAAACCTGAGAACAAAAACATCCGCAGAATCGATATCCCCAGAATCACTACTCTACAAATTCGAATCCAAAGTTCAAACCCTATTCTTCGATTTTCGTAGAGCAGATTATTGTTTCCCTTTAGGTGTCTCCATAGTTTCTGAAGAGAGAAGGATGGATTGGGACAGCGTTGCTGCTGAGGATGTGATTGAGGCGTTAAGAGAGGTTGAATGGTCGGCGAGTCCTCGTTCCTTGGCCGAGTTCTTCTCCAGATTCGCGTTTCCTCGCTCTTTCTCTAAATGGATGAGCCGTCTCAAATGCAATCTCTACTAGTATTATCACCCTCTCTCTCTATATATATATTCGTATTTGCAAATCGGGGTGTTGATTTTTGTTTTGATTCCTCTTGTTGCAGCTATAGGACGAATTACTTCATCCTCTTCGTTTTCGTTCTGGGTATGTTGACCTTCTTGTGTTTCAAGCTGTGATTGAGAAATCTGGTTTTTTAATTTTAGATCCTCTTGAGCTGTGTTTAATACTTAGTAGGGGTTTTTTCTAACTCTTTTTCCTCCGTTGTGGTGGACTCAGGTCTTGCACTTATCACTCGACCTCTGGCAATTCTTGGTGCTGCTCTTACAGCTTTAAGCTTAGCTTTCCTAAACGACAGGTATTTCTTGTGATTTCGCGTTAGTTTCTACTGTCTATCGTTACTTAAAGATGCATTTGTTATTCCGGTTGTTGTTGGTTCGCATCTATAGAATGTTTAGGAGGAGGTTCTCTATCTATATTCAGTGATTCCTTAAAGTGTCTGTGCTTAGCGTTTAGATTCAATAAGGTTCTCTTGATGGTATATAAAACTCGAGTGTTGCAAAGTTCTCTATTTTCAATGATTAGCCCTTAAAATGTCTGTGCGTAGTACTAAATTCAATAGTTTATGGCGTTAATTCTGTAAACATGAGGGATTTAAGGTTCCTCTATCATGAGTATTGTCAGTGTAAAACCCTTGATGTGTCTGTGCTTAGTATGAAATTCAATATGTAATGGTGTTGTTTCTTAAAACTTGAGTGTTTTAAGTTTCTCTATTTTCAGTGATTTGCATGGTTGGTTTTTACTTTACTCATTGATTTGATGGCGCTAAGGTTTTTCTTGTCTTTTGCAGTTTTGCAGCTACTTTTAATGAGAAGATGATCCGGACCATTAGGCATTTCTCGCCACATTTAGCTGCAAAGATGAGGCCTCCCCACATGTGAGTAATTTTTTATTCCCATGGAAGAGTTACAGATGGTTTTTGTTATTTACTACTTGAGTGAACACCTTGCAGGCCTGTCATTCGTGGGCGATCTGCAACTAGAAAGACAGTCTACATTTGTGGCCAACCACGTTTGGTATTCGTCTTACTTGGCTTAACCGGTACTTATTATCTCTTTATCATATAATCTCTCTCACCTATTGGTATGCAACTTCTCTGTGAACTGATGCAAAATATATGATTTTCCTTATGTAGCCAGTTTTGTCCTGTGGTTTACTTCATGTGGTTTGTTATGGGTCCTCTATGCACTTACCACTGCCCTTCTCAGTAAGCTATCCTTGCTTTCATCTCTTTCTCTGTTTTTTTGGGTCCAGTTTCCATCCTTTTGACTTGTAATTTTTCTCTCTCCCTTAGTGATACTTCTTCATGCAAGCCTGAGAACTCCAAACCTCAAGGCCCGCTTGAACACATTCCGTGAAGAATTCAGGGCTGTCTGGCGTAACTACAGCGAACTTTAAAGTCAACATAAAGCATTGATTCGATCTTATTGCAAACCAACCCGGGACATCACAGGGGTTTCGAGGAAAGACATGAACTCCAATTCCTTCATCATGTGCACAAACAATCGCAGTTATTCTTGTCTTCCAGTAGTAAGCTAGTAAATTATAAGGCCACTGGTCTGGTTACAGATGCGGCTCTTTGTTCTAGTTAGTTGACTAGAACTACAAGGCAGAATATAGTGTTGTTTTCTTAAGGTTCTTTGTATACTCTTTCAGTCTATAAAGTGTGTAAGTGATTCAGTTTTACAAAATCTTTCATTGGCTTTTTCTACGTATAGTTTTTGGATTTGAGATAGAACAGTACAGTGCTTTATCAATTGTGTTTTAAAATTTTGGTAGACAAAACGCCAAAACATGTGGGCTTCGCTTGTGGAATCAGTAGTTCTTTTAAAAGAAGAATCAATCCTGTAAATAAGTGTTATAACGAAAAGCCCAAAAAACATAAGAGAGTCTAAATTAATTCCTAGAAGAGGGTAAGAGGCTTAGTGGAGCGGGCCTGGACACAGCTTTTTGTAGATATTAGAATTTTAAAAATTGAATTTCTTCACATTAAAATTGCTACTGGACCAAGTAAAATTCTGAAGGAATCAAAACGGTGCGTTCCGGTTACGGAGCACACACAGATAAGATAGGAAACCCTAAAAGTGCTTCTTCTTCTTCGTCTTCTTCTTCAGTTTTAGGTTACGATCGAAGCAAAAGCGGCGCATCTGAATCCCAAACGAGTGACGATGACGATCGATTCGCAGCAAAAAACGAGCAAATTCAGATGGGGGGAAATGGACGAAGACGAAGATCTGGATTTCTTGCTCCCTCCCAAGCAGGTGATTGGTCCAGATGAGAATGGTTTGAAGACGACGATCGAGTACAAATTCAACGATGAAGAAAATAAGGTTAAGATAACGACTAGGACACGTGTCCGCAAGCTAGCTTCTGCTCGACTCAACAAACGAGCCATGGAGAGGAGGAACTGGCCTAAGTTCGGAGACGCAGCCAATGAGGAAGCTGGTAGCCATCTCACTATGGTTTCTACCGAAGAGATCCTTCTCGAACGACCCCGAGCTCCTGGTAAATTCTCTCCCTCTGATGATGATGATGATTCTGGTGATTTTTGTTTGTTGAGATTCGTGGGGTTATTGGTTCGTATTGAATTTGGAGTTAAAATTATAAATTTGTGCACTTTGATCTAATTGAGTTGGTAAAATGTTCAGTCTTATGGCTGTGCTAATTGTGTGAATAAGTTTCTAGACTCACCTAGAAAGATGTTGTTTGTGATATGTTCTAACTTGGGATTGCTGTCCAATTCATTGTTTGATTCATTAGTTTTATTGTTTAGTCTAATACTATTGGGTTAAGGTGACCAATTAGCGAATCACATGTTAGCCGTGAGGCTACTTGTTTGTGTGATTGGTCAGTATGTCACCGATAGCAGTTTATTGTTTGTAGTCCATTCCTGAGTACGAGCTGAAATGTGCTCTCACTTTTGTGGCTGCTAACTGTACACATAGATGTTGCAGCTTTTCATTGGTCTCCTACTTGATGTTAGGAAGCTTTAGTTTCGATTGTTAAAGCTTTTCTCCTGTGACATGTTGTCTCCCATTTGATGTTTGGAAGCTTTAGTTTCGATTGTTAAAAATTTTGTCCTGTGACATGTTGTCTCCTTTTGTGTTATTACCTTGATGAAAAAATTAGATTGATGTAGGAGTCACCATGATCTTGTGTTTCAATGAACCAATGTCAAATGGTTTGTAAACGGGCAAAGTTTAAGTTCCTTGATAATGTTACTAGGGCTTTCGTGATCAATCTATTGATAGGTGAATGACTAGTTGTATAGATAGCCATCAAAGATGATGTTAATCAGTGGCTTATAGTGCAGACATAGGTTGCTATGTTTGATTCTGTGGCTATGCATTACTGTATCATTTTAAAGTTGACTATGAGTTGGCCATTGGTTCACAACTATCTTTCATTCTTTGTGTAATTGTGTGTATCTTAACGGTGTGTGATACTTCAGGTACCAAAGCGGATGAATCAAAGGCAACAGGAGATGGCTTGTCTCAGCTGGGTAAAGGTGGTGCAGTTCTCATGGTGTGCAGGATATGCCACAAGAAAGGAGATCACTGGACATCAAAATGTCCATACAAGGATCTAGCTGCACCAACCGATGTCTTCATTGACAAGCCACCCACAGGGGAATCATCTACCATGTCTGCTGCACCTGGAACTGGCAAGGCCGCGTATGTCCCGCCTAGCATGAGAGCAGGTGCAGACAGAAGCGCTGTGGGTTCAGACATGAGGAGGAGGAACGATGAGAACTCTGTGCGTGTAACCAATCTGTCCGAGGATACCCGTGAACCTGACTTGATGGAGCTGTTCCACCCGTTTGGAGCTGTCACACGTGTCTATGTGGCCATTGATCAGAAAACTGGAGTGAGCAGAGGATTTGGTTTCGTCAATTTCGTGAGCAGAGAAGACGCTCAAAGAGCAATCAACAAATTGAATGGTTATGGTTATGATAACCTCATCCTCAGGGTTGAATGGGCAACTCCAAGACCAACCTAGAAAGAAATGTCTGATGTTGAGACCTTAAAACTCTTCTCATTCTCGTCTTTCTTGTTATGGATTTTTGTTTATCGACCAGTTTGTTTGTTGGTTTGGTTTCTGTATGAATAGATGAGAATTTGTTCAATTTCTCTTTAATACATAAGGCATGCTTTTTAAAAAATGGATTTGTGTGATACGTAAGAGTTTTCCAACACTTTTTTCATTGATGTCTAAAATTATTTGTGATGTTTGTTTAACATTCCCCGTTTCACAAAAATATTGTTTGACTTTTACTTTTTCGTTCTAAGATATCAATCAAAATAATAATCTTTATTAATGAAGAATATAACTAATTAACAAATGTTAGTACGTATATTCTTTTAATTGTAATTATAACATTTTCGTATCATTATGTAAAAATAAGAAAATTTCCTTTGTTAAATTTAGTCGAAAAAGTAAAATTTCCATTTATTTTTAACTGCATATATATCAGCTTAAGTAATTTCTTCTTAGTAGAAGGTCAAATTTTAGAATTTCATTGAAACAATGGAAAAGGTTTCAAAACTCAGTATTATCTTCCGTGACGAACTACAAAACTTCAACAATGACTATGTCGAAAATATAGATGTCGTCGGCAAAAAAACATCTAATTCATCATCGGACAATGAAAGCGACCAATTCGCCAGCTTGTTTGGTTCTTCGTCACCGTCTTCGTTTCAAATGCCTCTTCAGTACCCGAATTACGCAAAGGAACAGTACGACATTATGTCGGAGGAAGAACTCGATCGACTTCTCAAACTCTATGGTCTGCCTACAGATATCGGTAACTTGTCCTGCAAAAAAGAATTTGCAGTGGGTGCATTCTTGTGGGAGACGGGGTTAAATTCTTCTCTGGATGAGCATGATTCAGTAAACCCTAATTCGTCCATTGATGATTTGGAAGAGAGATCTTTGATAGGGTTAGTGACAGTTCTAGTAAAGGATATGGTTCAATTTATATTCCGTGGGTAGCAAGTTAAGGAAGTGAAAGCCTAATTTTGCTTGACCCTAAAGTTTCGTTTCTTGTTGTTTATATGGATGGATTTCAATTATTATGATTTACTATATCATATTATTTAATTTGCTTCGCCGTAAGCTATCGTCTGTTTCCTTTTCTTTTCTTTTTTATCGTCTGTTTTCTTACAACCGAACAAAAGTTAAAACCAAATTGAATAGGGAAAGAAAAATATGGTTTATATATTGCGGTTTGGAGAAACTAGTCGGGACAAGTTTCTTCTTAAACAATATATAAAAAGGACCAGCGACTCTAGCTGAGAGAATAATCTTGTTTTATATGTTTTAAAAACTGTATACCAATGAGAGAAACAAAAGCTTCAAATAAAACTTAGCTAGGACCAAAATCGACCAAGAAGGATAATAAGAGCAAGAGATAGACTTTGAAAACAAAGTAAAATCTATCTAATTAGATATAGAAGCATTATCTAAAAATATAAATAGAGAAATTCTAAAACACAAAAACAGTTTAAAGTTTCTTGTTGGGACCATTCTTCACTATGAAACTGCATCATAAATTCATAATCTGAGAGACTGAGACCCTTTCAAATCATTAAGATGATGATGTTACGTTCTGCTTATGGTGTTCTTATATGGTTTGTATTTGATTAGTATTTCTTTACTTCAGTTATTTAAATTTAAAGTCATTTTAATTTTTTATGCTCTTTAATTCATAAATTCATAAATTCATAAAAGAAAATATTTTTTTTTAGAATGTGTTCTACGTTTGGAATCAAATATCGTCAGTAAACAAATCCTTCTCCGTTTTATTAAACCTTTGCATAATATACAAATTTAAAAATGAAAACAATGATTATAGGTTTTACGGCCTATGCATCTTTTCTTTACCTTTTATCATTGATGGACTACTACAGTTGGTGAAAAGTCTTATTTAACAAATTTAGTCGAACAATTCACTTGTATGTTTGCACCGTTGAGCTAAAATCGTCTACCAACTATATTTGGTTTAAAATGTTATTTTTAACAATTTTAGAGCATTTCAATTGTGTATTTTGTAGTGAATATAGCTATATCTTTCAGGCAACATCGTCAAAAGGCTGACCAAGTTTCTCTATTATGTCCCAAACACATGTAATTAACGACATTTTAAGTTAACTTAAATCTATACTAGCAATGGATTTTATGTAGGAAAAAGTATAAAGTTAGTTGTTTTGCTAAAACTAGACTTATGATATAAAACCAAACTTATTGTTAACATTTTTAATGTAGCACAAGGAACTCACGATGTCATGTAAGCCTTCCTCAATACTATAAAGTAAGAACCATTAGGGACATGAATAGATATTTAATAAGACAAATTGAGACAACATTATGATGTATAGCGAAAAAAGGGAAAGAATAATTGAGAAAGAGAGGTCAACATCAAATCTTGGAAACCAAATCTCACATAGACCAAATAGACACGTGTTGCTATTTGATTGTCACAAGTAGGCATAATCTTATCTAAGCTCCCACTTGTGTTGTGTCCCTCTCAATCCCCAACTTTTATTGTGTTGCCCTCTCACTCTTTCCACAAACCCAACAGGCAACAGCTAAAAAAATCAATCCATCATTATAACATTATGCGAATTCCGATCTAATAATTTTATGGCAGTGCCTTATCTTTTGATGGTGAAATCTCCAAACTTCGACCAATTGTGATGTATTGGATTATCCAATCGAACTTTTCACGCGTGGGGATATAAATTTACCGTAGTTTTGGTTCAAATGTGGTATTTTCATATCCAAAAGATGCTAGGTTTACGAAAAATGTCTTCAACAAAACCCCATAATAATTGTTGGTTTAGAAAACAAAACATAACCTAACGTATGATTAATACCTAACAAACATTAATGTGAAGGGTTTATAAAAACATGATTGAATAGAATAAGATTTTATTATCTGGTCATTGTGGCAACTGGCAAGTGGCTAGTAATGGACGGTTAAAAGTATGTATTATTTTTTGTTCAAGTTGATATTAATTTATTTATAAAAGAATGTGAAGATCATATTCCTTTTTCTTACCCTCCTAGTTGATATTTTCTAGTCAATTTAATCAAAATCTGTTTAATTGATTATTGATTCCGACCTTAACTGACATTAAGCATTCGACAATGTTGCCAGACAAGTCTCTTAACTTAACTATCTTCATTAGTATTAAAAGAATTAATAAATCATTGTACTTTCTAGTTCTTATATTGATTGTCCAGATTAGTCTCTTCCACCAAGATATATATATATTTTTGTTGATTTATGTTTCTAATATTATCCTTGAATCTTTTAATTACAATTATGTGCTAAAATGCCGCGGTCTACGACACGCGAGTCTCCCATACGACCCCATACCAATAAAATAAATAAAATCTTCTTAAGATAGGGGAAGATTAGTAAGTAACCGGTTTGGATTCAAATCATCGTCGAGACTCATACTAAACCAGTTCGGATCGAATAACATTAACCGAAGTTTTAAAATGGTAAATACGCATAATCTGTTCTTTCATTTTAACATTTTTCCCCTCTGAATTAGATTATTACATTTCCAACGACCATACTAAAAGAATACATGTATAATATTACCTGAATAGAAAAATAAGAAAAATACTCAAACTATTTAATCAGCTCTTTTTCTTCCCCAGCCTGAATTAAGAGCTAACTAAAATAGAAAAGAAAAAACACCTTAAAATGAGAAAAACTAAAATAGAAAAATAAAAAGAATACAATTACAATTAGGCTATGTAACAATTATTCTAATACTACTACTAATTATAACACTAATTATTAAGACGACGCTTGATTATTCCTCCTCTTCCTCAAGTCAACCACAACGACGCTCACGTTATCGGAGCTCTGTCTTGCTAGAGCCAACTTTGTTAAGAGCAACGCCGCATCGGAGCACGCATTGTGCGCCGCATCTGAGTCGTCACCCGCACCAGCACCTCGAAGGCACATGCGAGCCACGCCACACGCCGTCTCGTTTGGTACAACATCCCATAGTCCATCACTCGCCAAGATCAAACACTCATCCTCATCAGTTCGATCCGTCACTGTTACCTCCGGATCCGGAATCACATACGGTTTCAAGTAATTATCACCTATACAAACAAAAACAATAATCATCAGATTAAATTCAAACGTGTAATTCAAAATAGCCTAAAAAGTCAAATCACAAGAGAGATTCACTCACCAATTGCTCTAGACATGGCAAGAACTCCAAGAACCCTAGCTCCATCCCAATATATAACTCGCCCACCAGCTTGTTGGATCCGAATCAATTCATCGGGTCGATCCGGCTGTTCATCACAAAACAAAAACTCTTAGAACCATGCCATCTTGATTCATACTAACCAATTCGTAATTCTATATAAGACATAATTTTAACTACCTTGTGATCTACGGAGAGAGGAATGGCTACACCGTTACGACAAAGCACAGCCCGTGAATCACCGCAATTAGAAACAATGATCTTCTCCGGCGTGACAACCGATACAACAGCGGTGGATCCGACGGCGTCACACTGAGGAGACTGCAATTCACATCTACAAGAATTTTTCATACTCCGAGTAGCACCATTAACAACTAAGTTACACTCTCGTTGGCTAACTTCTTTATCCATTTTTTGAAAACTCTTAACCATCGTCTCTGTCCACTCGTCGGAAGCCATAACTTCAACTTCCTTCTTCACTATATCATGCAACCGTTCTCTGCACTTCTCCGCAACCTAAAATCAACCAAACAAAACCCTAATTAGTAACTAATCACAAACAAAAGAAAAAAATATTACTAAACAGAGGAAATTAACGTACATGAGAGCAGCCATGGCCGTCAAAGACACCGTAGAAATGATGATTCTCAGAGTTCCGTTGAAGAAACGAAGGATGAATCGAGACAGCGTCTTCCATGTCTCGTCTTCTACCACAAACCGACGTCGTACCGATCTTAGGTACATCGGAAAAGAAACTCTCTGCTTCCGTAACAGAATTTGAATTCGTAACCGCTGATCTAGCCTTCTTATTC
The DNA here is from genome assembly GCF_000001735.4 of Arabidopsis thaliana. Taxonomy (NCBI): domain Eukaryota; kingdom Viridiplantae; phylum Streptophyta; class Magnoliopsida; order Brassicales; family Brassicaceae; genus Arabidopsis; species Arabidopsis thaliana. Next base: position 3,585,417 of record NC_003074.8, read on the forward strand.
TCACTCCTCACATTCGAATCCAGATCTAGATTTCCCGGTAACGTCGAGAGCACTACTGTCTCACGCTTCTGCCGTTTACGGCAGTTTTCAAGCGGAGGAGCAACGGCGGAGTCAGCAACAATTTTGATCGACGGAAGTAGATCTAACCTCCGTCTAAGAGAAGCTCGAGAAGTTGAATCAACCGGTGCCGCCGGTTCAGTCTCTCCAACAACACCGCAACAAATCCCAGCCATTTGATCTCTAACAAAACTTCTCCAATTTACAGAGCAAACCAAAAACAAACAATCTCCGATTATGAGTCTTCTTCAACAATAGAGAGAGAGAGAGAGAGATATTAGTAGAGAGAGATTTTGTTGAGCGTTAGGAAATGCAATGTGATTTTAAAAAGAAAAGGTTTGATTTAAAAAGAAAAGTTGAAGAAGAACGCAAAAAAAAAAAAGGGTTTGATTTTCGCATGGAAGGGTTACACGTAATTAACGGGCAGGGGGGCATGAATAAGGGGAAGTTGCTGACCGTCAGCATCAACGGGCAGGATCCGACACGTACCGTTTGGTGTGACGTTCCATTTCCTGGTACCTAGATACAATCTAAACCGTCCATTCTTTCTTTTTTCCTAGATCTATACACGTGCCCTTTCTTTCTTTTGGATACGCCGTTAACGTGGCCCAATCACAGTTCGACACACCTTAACGGTAACGACCGGCCTTTCTTGACACGCATGTGGTCCACTCTTTCGTTTTGTTCTTTTTTTCTTTTATTTTGTTTCATTTAAATACGCTTAATACAGTATTATGCTGTTAATTAAGATTTAAATAAGTCAGAGGTCAAAATAATGGCCATGGGAGAGAGACAATCTTGTTATAAAATACTGGTTTTAATTATTTTGTCAACTTTTTTATAAATCAGAATAATCACTATGAGATTAATGTAATCGATAAAATCTCTGATAGTAGAAAATTATACAGTATGAGAAAATGTAAACCCCTTCTTTTTCTAGTTATGGAATCCTGAATGGTGAATACTCTGATAGTCTGATTGGTAATGCCAAACAGAATGATAGGTCAGCCCCACTACCCTTAAAACATATAAGAAAAATCTAGTAATATATACGATATGGTTCATATCATTTCACAAACCTAAGCAACATCAATAATACATTTGAATGTTTCCTGTGTTATTTTAAATATTGAACAAACCCGCTTCAATTTGTACAAAAGCGATGCCTCTGAACGTACTATCAAGTATAAATTTGCTTCTAAAATAACGCATCGTGAATCCGTTCCGTGATTACATATTAATCGAGGATATAATTGACATCCAAACTAAAGAAAATTTGCTTCAGAAATAACAATTTTGATCCTATTTGTACAAGAAATAACAAATATATATATCGTAAAAGGTTGATTGTATTGAATTGCCAAAGAGACTATTTGTACAAGAGATGTTGCCTAAAAGAAGATAGAAACGTATCTAACTGAATCTAGGAGAAGAGAAGATTAACATATATTCTAACTCTGATATTATTTCACACATGCAATTTGAAATGTTTAAACAATAAGAGTATATTTATGCTTGAAATTCTGAAATGCACATAAACGAAAATAAATTGGAAAATAGTTACGTGTATCTGATGAGTTCAAACCTCAGCATCAAACACTTCTTTTTTGGTTTTGAATAATTAAAGGTGGGCATTTGGGTTAAGTTCGGGTAAAACCCGATTAGATATGATTTTTTTGGATATAAAAGTTTAAGATTCAATGGGATAAATCCAAAATATCGGTTTGGTTTAAGTTTGTATCCAATCGGTTTTTAATCGGTTTGGATATAAATTTTCAGGGTCCTTTTAGAACCGATATCCGAATTTTTGAGTAAATACCTGAATTTTTGGATAAAATTTTAGATTTCGAATAAATTTAGATTTTCGAATAAAATACCGGTATTTTCGGATTCGACTTAGATTTTTTGGATTAAAAAATTTAGGATCCAATATAGTAAATCTTCGGGTTCAAGTTTAATTTCGAACCCAATATAATAAATCTTCGGCTTTGGTTTTTTTTCTAGTCCTAGTTTTGATGTTAGAATTTCATAACTTGGAAAACGATTAAAACCTACACCACAATCCATAATTACATATAGAAGACTTTATACTATCAATCATCTGAGTCATCTGACTACAAAGGTTTCATCTCATTCACACGCATTGTCCATGCTTGAGATATTTTGGTTTCGTATTGATTGATTACAAGATTTATTTATTTATTTGTTCATGATTCCTTCTATGCTTAGTCGATATAGGTGTTGCATACTCGACACGTGGTAATGTTCGTCCTCCCACTTGTGCTTGGTTTCACTTACATCACCGATTCCACAGTCCATGAAAAGGTGTCTACAATCACGTCTTTAAAAACACGTCGTCGTCTTTTGTTTATTGCGGAAAAACAAACCTTATAAATCATGAACCTGAAAGGACAGGGTAGTAGTATACAGTACATTATACAATAGTACAAAATATCTCTCTTGTCAGAAATAAATAAAAATAAATTACTCGTTCCACATGTATATATAAATGAGAATCCTTAAAGAGAAGGTTTCGTAAGATCAGGAGTTTTGGTAATGGAGTAAAAAATTAGTCTTTTGGCCTCATAAAACTAGTATAAGAGTAATTAAGTATTACCAAAATAAAACAAGAAAGTATTTAGAAATGTACGTATTGTCTTCTGTATCGTTTTTTATCACTTCAGTTCATAAATAACCTTAAATATAAATCGAATATGAGGATAAGTCTCATTTTACAACGAGATTATTGTTGAACTTGATTTTTTTTAAAAAGGATAATTGTTAAACTTACGTGAATACGAAGAAATCAGCAAATTGTAAATTTTGTTTGTACATGAACAAAATTCTAAAATCACTCATTAGATATCTATCTCTAGCTATCTAGTGATTATCAAATACGTTAGTTTTTTCAATCAAGTTCCTGTTCTTGATCAGAAAGAAGTCATCATGCACAACAACAAAATCCAAAGTTAACCCAAAAAGAACAAACGAAAACCAGAGCGTGACACACACGTCAAAAAAGACTCGCGTGGAAGTGAATAAAATCGATAATTGTTTTTAAAAAAAAATTTGTTAATGTTGCATCGCATCTGCACCACACTAACTCCATCGCATCCAGCTGTGATTAAAAATTTAATGCCGTCTACGTAAGCCCCCCCCCCCCCCCCCGTGAGAGAGTGTATAACACGCGCATCTTCTTCTTCTTTAAGTACTCTGAAACTGACAAAGTATCTTGTTTTGTCTTTTTTTTTTTTTTTAGTTTAAGCCTCCAAGGCGAGGCTTGATCGACACGTGTTTAGTCTGACGTGGATACTGTAAGATGCTTCCTCGGTGACTTCTCCATGACTCGAATTCGGCGCTTCTCCACGTTTCCATCATATTTTCTTTTTTTGTTTCCCTATTTGTTCTTTGAATCCTCGAAATATTTTCTAATCATCAATTATAGCCTCTATCTTTTGGAATCTTAATTTATACCCATTTGATCATTCGATGAAAAGTTTCTTATCGAATGTTTTTGACAGATTTTTATGGTTCAGTAGTTTTACAAGGTTATAAATATTTACTTTGCTAAACGTTTTACATGTTTGAGATCCTAACATTAGTTCCATATTGTAAATATCAAACATGTATAAATGTTCGAATCGAAAACATGTACATTAGCTGTTATTATTTTGTCTCAATAAATTTTGAATCTGGAAGAATTGATAACATCCTATAAATGTGGTGACAATATGCAAAGATTGAAAACAAATTTCTCTCTGTTTATAGATTCTATGGTAGCATATAATATAAATATATAATATGATACTAATAGAATATTGAATTTCTTCTTTTCTTTTCAAAAATAGAATATTGAATTTCATCTTGATATTTTTTGATAAGCTATAGGATGTTTACACACGTCCTCTTTGGTTAAAGAGAGCAGTTCTAATCTCACCAAGCTTGGAACAGCTATAAAGCACGACAATCGAACTATACTACGACACGTTGCAGTTTGAAGCTGTCATGAAACAGACCTACCACTAGTACCGCCACGTGACGGTCATACCCAAAGAAACGAAACTTGTAAGAAGAGATCACCGGCACGAACCTAACACATCGCAAATTCGACCGGTCTCGCTAGACACGTTATGCATGTTTTTTGTTCGTTTAATGAATGACGACTCTTCACTTTCGTTTTTGTATTAGTCAATAATTATAAGAGTTGGCCAGTTAGGTTGATTACATTAAATATTCGATTAGGGGAGACTAAAATATTTGTACTATTTTGTACACGTAACCTTACATTAGATGTCTTCGAAACTTCTTTCCATATGAGTCATGACAAGGAAAACTTCTTTCTATGCGTTCTCTTACCCAAAAAAAAGGTTCTCATTTTTATAATTGGAGATTCCACATATATATTATTAATTCTCGGCTTAGTAGGATTCTACCGGGTAATATTGTAAACTAAATTTTCAATATTCAAAATTATTGTTATTGAAATCTCAATGGAATGACTCAATTAAGATAACAAAACATTGAACCAATAGATCACTTGTGAATAGTTAACGACGATTTTGATATTTTGAAGATAAATTAATAATAAATAAATAAATAAAACTGTTACCTATTTAATTGCGTCTGCTTTTTGACATTTGCGTGCGTAAAATATTTTTATATTTCCGTGGATTCGGCATGCACGATGACATTTTCCTAACATGCAAGCAAACGACACAATTTTTTAAAAATAATTATTCGATTTGTTTTCTACTTAAGAACTTGGGACGGTGTAGGACCTACCCCATTCTCTGTAAATTCTATTCCATGATCAATAATGTGAATCTCTTAGGAATAGATCAATTGCTTAAACCATCTAATTAGCGACAATTCTTGCATTGATCGATAATATTTGGATATATAGTGCCGGCTTTGAGGTCCTATAAGCTCAAAGCAAAGTTTAAAATGCGTGCACACAAAAGAAGCAGACAGATATTTTAACTTTTCGTTGGGCCATAAAAGAAGCCCCTAACAAATATGCACCTAAGTCAAGCGACATAAGAGATATGAGACGATACAGACCCACAAGGATGAAGTAACAAACATCGATTTGGATCAAGTTTGTTAAAGATAAACCCAATTCGGAGAGAGTCCACTCAATAGTGAAATGCCTACAATGGGCTCTTATTAAGCAATGGACTCTAAGAGACGTGCCTTTTTTCAATTTAGGCAACTGTAGTCTATTGGGTATAACAAATGCTATTCTTTGCCATGTATATTAAATACTTTACTCTTTGCTGCTTCTTTAATTTCTTCTTAAATGGTTTATCTAGTAAACGATGGCAAGGTATACTCTTTTGAGTTATTACGAGAGACAGAGTTAGTTACATGAGCTAGTTCAGTCTTTAATTAGCCTTTCTTTATGTACATTATCTCATAAATCTACATGTGAAAACTTTATTTACTCTTTGTGGAGAGAAAATAAATTGTAAAGCAGCAGCACAAGATCGATTTACTGTTGATTTCACATTTTGAATGTAGTACTGGGCCTTGAGGGACATAGAAAAGCTAAGATTGCACTGCAGTACTGCACCCATTCATTTTGTGACTCGGCCCCTCCCCATTTTGTACGTAAACAAGAAAACGCGTTCGTGATTCACTTTAACTTTATGGAAAAAAAACAATTTGGCGACTTGCATCGACGTGCGCGTTTATATTATATAAACTGATTTTCAAAAGAAGGCATGATTCATCAAAGCATGTATATTAGCATTCTTAATTATATCTTTGTTTCAATCATGATCCAAAAGATGTGAGTTGATCTATTGTTGTTGTTTCCACGTATGTTCGTCTATATCCAATTTTCAGTGTATTTTATTATTCTGCTACATATTTAATTTTAGCTCAAACACACATTTTAACCATATTCTCCTTGGCAATTTATTTATTAGTCGATAGCAATTTGGTTGCAATAATCTTCTGTTATACTTGAAAAACGATCTATTAACAAATATATTCGAAAGAGTTTCAAAACAATCTATTAACAAGTATTCGAAAGTCGTCACATCGTTGACTAAAGCTGAGGACAACTCTGTCATTTTTATCTTATTCACGTGGCTACCTCTTCTTCTTCGTCTCTCATTTTATGTGTAATCCCACAGAGCTTGTCACTCCAAAAAAGGCAAAACAAAAAAAAAACAGCTTCTAAAAATAAAAAACAAAACAATAATCCAGCCACCGTAGGGGTAATTCCGTAAATTTGTAACAGAAACTCCATTCCCGCGGCGTATGCAGAGGGCAATCCCGTAAACTTAACCCATCTCCGGTGATGAATAATATCAATTCCTTCACGCCGGAGTGATTTTCCACAAAAAATAAGATATGAAAGCAAATCGCGGCGGCGGAGAGCACGGCCAACACGAGGCTCTAAAGCTTTCCAGTTTCTTCTTCATGCCGGAGCGGCCACGTGATTACCTCGTGCTTTTCACACGTTTCTCCGTCCTCACGTGCCTCATCGTCTCCGTATCTCTTGTTCTCCGCGCCACTTTTTTATCCCCTTCCGCTCGAGACTATTCCACCACCTACGGTCTCAAATTAACCGCCGTACCTCAAAAAGCCATAGCTCTCCCTCCGTCCGCATCCGTCGGACCAACCAATATCTCCCATATCTTCTTCTCTATCGCCGGAGCAGCTGAGACATGGATCGATCGGAGCCAGTACATCTCCTTATGGTGGCGAAACACGACACGTGGCTTCGTCTGGCTCGATGAACCGGTGAAAATCCCTGAAAATCACTCCGATGTCAGATTCTCGATCCCGACTCGAGTTTCTGATCCAGGCTGGACTCGATTCAAATTCTCCAGCTCAAGAGCCGCGGTTCGAATCGCTCGTATAATCTGGGATAGTTATCGGTTAAATCTACCAAATGTCCGGTGGTTCGTCATGGGAGATGACGATACCGTCTTCTTCACCGAGAATCTCGTCAAGGTTCTCTCAAAGTACGACCACGAGCAGATGTGGTACATCGGAGGAAACTCAGAGAGCGTCGAGCAAGACGTGATGCACGCGTACGATATGGCGTTTGGCGGCGGTGGTTTCGCTCTGAGCCGTCCATTAGCGGCGCGTTTGGCCGCCGCGATGGATGATTGTCTCCAACGTTATTTCTATTTTTACGGTTCTGATCAGAGAATCGCGTCTTGCATCAGCGAGATCGGCGTTCCGTTCACCGAAGAACGCGGTTTTCATCAGGTACGTCTGTTGTTATGCACGTGTCCGTTATCTAATTGGTTAATGTTTATACACGTGTCGAACCGTTTTGAGCTAGAATTTTGGAGCCCGACAAATTCAAAAGGGTTTTATTAGATGCTGAATTTCTCGGTGATTTAAGTGGATTCTTGCCACGTGGATTCTCATAAACTTATGGGGTCAAAAATTAATTATCACTAATCCACTTGCTTAGTGTTAGTCTGCTAGAAAAAGCATGTTGGAGTGGATTTATTGAATAAAGTCACAAAATTGTTGACCAAAAAGGAAAATATTAGTCATTCAATTATGGACATTAGTACCTTTTTCCCTCTATTCGACTTATATATGTTAAGTACTCTTAGTTGATTGCAGTTACAGTTTTTACGTTAAGTACTCTTAGTTCATTGCTTGATATAAATGCTCTCCGACCGTTTTCCCAAATTTTATAAGTTTATTTAGTTTTAGTGAGTGGTTCTTGTTTGTTGTGGTCCATGAATGTGGCAGAAAATTGTTTCTAAATTCGTGGGTTTAATTTATTGGTGGAGCACATGATACTGTCATGTTCAGATACATAGCTTTTAATCATGTCTAGCTACTGATCAGCTTTCTGCAATGTGCTTGTTTTAATCTTTAGTGTCCGCTAAAATCTTATACTATTTGATATTTGTTAATCATATCTGTGGTTCTTAAGATATTTATGTTTATTGTTTTATCTCTATGTGCGTGTCATTATCACTAAGATCACGTGTAGTGTCTAAAGGGAAATTCCAATTTATATGTCTATTGATAATTTGATATTCATTATAACATGGTAGTACAGTCGTGTTTGGACTCACATTCATTCTTTGTTTTGTGTTCTGTGATGGAATAATTATATTGCAGCTTGACATAAGAGGAGATCCATACGGGTTTCTAGCGGCGCATCCATTGGCACCGCTTGTATCGTTGCATCACCTTGTTTACTTAGACCCAATGTTCCCTAACAAAAACCCGATCGAGTCGTTACAGACCCTAATGAAACCTTATACCTTAGACCCGAATCGAATACTCCAACAGATTAATTGTCATGATCGCAAACGTCAATGGTCTATATCCATCTCTTGGGGATACACCATTCAGATATACACTTACTTCTTGACTGCTACGGAGCTGACTACGCCGTTGCAGACCTTCAAAACTTGGCGGTCTTCCAGCGATGGACCTTTCGTGTTTAACACTCGGCCCTTGAAACCTGACCCCTGTGAGCGTCCGGTCACTTATTTCATGGATGGTGCCGAGGATGTACGGGATAGTGGGACGAAAACTTGGTATAGCATAGGGGATAAGAACTATGGTCATTGCGGAAAGATTGAGCATACTCGATTAACTAAAGTGAAGAGGATATTGGTGACTTCAATGAAGACGGATCCTGAGTATTGGAACAAGGTACTTAGTGTTTGTATATTTCTCATATTGAATTTAACATTTTGGGTGAGTTTAGGTTACATCTTTTTTTTTATTTTTTGCTTTTGTTGATAGGCACCGAGGAGACAGTGTTGTGAGGTGATGGAAGGAAAAGTAGGAAAAAGAAAAGAGAAAGAAATGTTGTTAAGGATTAGAAAATGCAGATCTTTGGAGAAGATATAAAAAAAGCGTTTTAATTAGAGAGATTTTTGCACATACAGATTTAGATTCGATCATTAGTTATTTGTTTCTAAATTCCTCAATTCCTAGTACCAAGAGAATGACGATTTTCTCTAGTAATACTGGCACTCTTCGTTTTTCAACATGTAAACATTACTTTGTATAATTAGTCTATATCAAATAAATAGTTACAACATGAACGTAACTATTTATACACGAGGGTAAATTTTTAACAAATTTAAACCGAACCAAAAAGATTTCAGTTAATCATAGTTTTGTTACAAGCGAAATCTGAAATATTCACCCTCAAGTTTGTTACGTAATTGTCTAATCTGTGTTTTTTTGTGCTAGTGTTATAATTGTTTCCTCGAATGTTAAGCACCACATAGAAGTATACACTTTTCTTTTATTATTTTCGTTCTTCTTCCATTTAGAAACTTTTATTAATTCTACTGTTAAATCCAACGTTATTAGTTTATTTTCTCTGATGAAGTTCTAATTTTTTTTGTTTGTTGGAAAAAGGGTTACTTTTCTGATGAAGTTGCCGATTTGTTTCCAACCAAACCTCAGCTAATATAGTTAGGGAGACGGATAAGAAATTGCATAAAGGGAGAGGCTTTGTAAACACGCAAGTTTACGTCAACTTGACACATATAAACTCGTATATAGGAATTGTGTAAAATGTTAATCAATATATGTTTATGAATATAGTCCTTTTATTTCCTTAATCTATAGTCATGTTATCATCATATCGGCAAGAAAATTACTATTACAACATATGTTTCCGTGCTTCGATTTGTCGATCAGGTAGGCAACCAAACCGGGCCAGATTAGTCACAAATGAAATTAGGCTCCACTTTGGCAAGTTTTTTCACAATTAAAAATTAGAAAGTCTAACCAAACTAATAGAAACTGAACCAAACAAAAATGTTCACGCAATTACGTAGCACTTCTCTATGAAATACTGTGGATAATTCGATTTGAGCTAATCTATGGTAAGTCGTTTCTCTCAAACTGAATTAAGCTAAACCAAACCGAAAATAAACCGTTGTAGAACACCCATAATAAACATATATATGTTCTCTACTCTTATTTGGCTATTTTTCCATTTGCAGATACGTGTGACAACATTCCAAATATAGGCACATGATACAAATTACAAAGCCAGAAATTATAATTTATAAACTATACATAATAAGGTCAGTAGCCTAATTACATCCATATATTTAGTTGGGCATAATAAGGATAGCCTAATTTTGGTGCATCCCGCCAAAAATTCGGACAAATGGTGAATTTCAAACCATGAATTTCTTTGTTATACATACATTACGTGCACTATTACATCAAAGAAAAATAGTGACGTGCATAAACGTATTTTCTTCACATAATCTATATATAATATATACAGCCATGTACATTTTTCAACATAGAAAAATCATGTATACAAATACGGTAGGTGCAATACTGATAAACTGCCATTCCCATTGCATTAGACGCTAGTCAATCCAAACCTTATAACATAAAAAGTTATAGTCCATTTCTTTCATATCCAATCGAGTCAAAATAATATTCGAGCAAAAAACAAAAGAAATGGTTATGGAGCAAGCTGGAACGACATCGTATTCGGTCGTGTCAGAGTTTGAAGGAACAATACTGAAGAACGCAGATTCATTCTCTTACTTCATGCTCGTAGCCTTCGAAGCAGCTGGTCTAATTCGTTTCGCTATCTTGTTGTTTCTATGGCCCGTAATCACACTCCTTGACGTTTTCAGCTACAAAAACGCAGCTCTCAAGCTCAAGATTTTTGTAGCCACTGTTGGTCTACGTGAACCGGAGATCGAATCAGTGGCTAGAGCCGTTCTGCCAAAATTCTACATGGACGACGTAAGCATGGACACGTGGAGGGTTTTCAGCTCGTGTAAGAAGAGGGTCGTGGTCACGAGAATGCCTCGAGTTATGGTGGAGAGGTTTGCTAAGGAGCATCTTAGAGCAGATGAGGTCATCGGTACGGAACTGATTGTAAACCGGTTCGGTTTTGTCACCGGTTTGATTCGCGAAACGGATGTTGATCAGTCTGCTTTGAACCGTGTCGCTAATTTGTTTGTTGGTCGGAGGCCTCAACTAGGTCTTGGAAAACCGGCTTTGACCGCCTCTACAAATTTCTTATCGTTATGTGAGGTAAACATTCTAAATTATATACCATTGCATGAAGCGAATACTAAAATATAATTGTTACACTTATGAGAAAGAAAAAATCAACTAGCACAATTTTTTAAATCTAACCAAAATAGGAGCATATAGTAACCAAAATATAGTATATCTATAAATCTAACCAAAATATAACGGATCTTTGTATTTTCAACCAAAATATAGTATTTCTTAATATTTCACTAAATCATAAATATCATTCTGAATTTTTTTTTGTCTTTCTATATAGGAGCATATTCATGCACCAATCCCGGAGAACTACAACCACGGTGACCAACAACTTCAGCTACGTCCACTTCCGGTGATATTTCACGACGGAAGACTAGTGAAGCGGCCAACGCCGGCCACCGCTCTCATCATCCTCCTTTGGATCCCATTTGGAATCATTCTCGCCGTGATCCGGATCTTTCTTGGAGCCGTCCTCCCATTGTGGGCCACACCTTACGTCTCTCAGATATTCGGTGGCCATATCATCGTCAAAGGAAAGCCTCCTCAGCCACCGGCGGCTGGAAAATCCGGCGTGCTCTTTGTGTGTACTCACAGAACCCTAATGGACCCTGTGGTATTATCTTATGTCCTCGGACGTAGCATCCCAGCCGTTACTTACTCAATCTCGCGCTTATCAGAGATCTTATCTCCCATTCCAACCGTCCGATTGACAAGAATCCGAGATGTGGATGCGGCTAAGATCAAACAACAACTGTCAAAAGGAGATCTAGTGGTTTGTCCTGAGGGAACCACTTGTCGTGAACCGTTTTTGTTAAGATTCAGCGCGCTTTTCGCTGAGTTAACGGATAGGATTGTTCCGGTTGCGATGAACTACAGAGTCGGATTCTTCCACGCGACTACAGCGAGAGGCTGGAAGGGTTTGGACCCAATTTTCTTCTTCATGAACCCAAGACCGGTTTACGAGATTACGTTCTTGAACCAGCTTCCTATGGAGGCAACATGTTCGTCCGGGAAGAGCCCGCATGACGTGGCGAACTATGTTCAGAGAATCTTGGCGGCTACGTTAGGGTTTGAGTGCACCAACTTCACAAGAAAAGATAAGTATAGGGTTCTCGCTGGAAACGATGGAACGGTGTCGTACTTGTCGTTGCTAGACCAATTGAAGAAGGTGGTTAGCACTTTCGAGCCTTGTCTCCATTGAAAATACTAGAAGTATAGATCATCCGATGATTTTCTCTCTGTTTTAATATATTAGATCAGTAGTTTCAAATTAAACCTGTTTGCAGTTTCTTTCTTTCGATTTTAGTTTTGTTTGTGATAAAAGTTTGAGATGATTTTTTTATATGGTCAAGTGTTGAATTCTTGTTTAAATGTTATTCTTTTTCAAATATGTATGTAACTCCCCATAACCAATGTTGATGAATAATATATATGAAGGGATAAATATTTTGCTGGTCATTATATTATGAATTGCTGTTAAAAAAATTCCAGCAATTCATTTGCTTCAAAAATATTTTTGTCGATCAAATTATTTATTTTGAATGTCGAAACCATATACTGTACAGTATAATTAACTGTTATCAACGTTGGTTCACTTAAAACGTTCTTTTAATTAGGTTCTTAACTTCTTATTATATTCAAATATCCAACCCACTAATGGCCACATTTTCGTTTACATACATCAAACACCTATAATAAATTAAAAATATAATAATTGCATTGTATTTACATTTTGTAACACGTTGAAACTATTAGAGGAAGGAAAAATAAAGAAATCAAATTCTAACAAAATTTATGAATTTGTTGGATTAGTAGCCAAACATATTCAAATTTGGTGGGCAGATAAGAAATAGACAAACTCGTTGACCAGAAGACTTTCGCTGCCACTGGATCACTTTTCTCGTTCCAGTTGGCCTACCTCGCCAGTTCCACGCCATCTTTCATAAACCTCTTTTTGCTTTCATTATGATGAAATACTTTGGGTTATAAAAATATAGAGTATGTATTTGGGTATTTATATGAATTTATTCCGCATAAGTGTACGAAAATTATACTGTAGATGGCAATTGATAAAGCATCCAATTATATATGTTTGTTATTTCTCCTAAACCTATATATATATCTTTTGTTGTAAGGAGTAAAATTGTATTCTGAAAAATAAAAGTCCCGAGTCCGAGTGTGTTATCCTACTAATTTCAAAACATTTAGGGTTACGAGTGGTAAATATATCTTTAAGTTCTGACATCAACTAAGCGTATTTATGTAATGGGAATTGATCTTTGATTTCGGTTAACTATTTTAGCGGTTTGCAGGAGTAGGTATTTAAATAACTTTGTTACCAAATGACAAATGTCAGAAATTGATTGCCAAAGAGAAGAGTTCAAATAAAAGATAAGGCGAAAATGCTGTGGAGAACATTGGAGACATGATTGGCGTGCTTTTTATATGGGATCCTAGCTAACAGAGCAAAATATATTAAGTTACAGAATACAGAAGCACTAAATGGAAATAAGTGGTAAAAATAGCTTCGAATACATTAGCTCCATCTGTTTCACATGCGGTAAACTGAACCTTATAGTTATAGCTCATTTTGCAGGTTTTAGTGTACAAGATGTTGCAAAGAAAGAAATGTGAGATCCGTGTGATATAAAGAACGGCCACAACCATTATCGACATACCTTACTCGTATGCATTTTCAGTAACAGGCACACAAATGTTCTTCCAAATTAAACAAAATCATAGTTCTGTTAAAGTTTAATATATCAGATTGTCAAACGATTATCTGTAAAATTAAGTTCTTGCAATACCCACTAATTTTACCATTTGGAGCCTAGTCAGAGATTGGCATTTTGGGAAGATGGAATTATAAACAATAAAATTCAATGTGAAAAATCTGTTGGTAGATCTGAATCAAAATACACAGCAAGAATGCATCACTATAACATATAGTCGTTAAATCTACTCAAACATATATACTGAAGTCATCAGAAAACAAAAATTATGATGAAAGCTGAGAGAAGTAAAAATCCTAAAATAATGGATCAGTATGATCTAGAGATACTTACTTATATATGAACCAGAAAAAAATTAGGATCATATGAAATAATTTGGATTCTTTTTTCGGAAAGCTAAGATCATTTGAGAGGTTCAAAACATCTACAAGAATTCAAGATAGAGAGAAAATGAACATACCAAAAAGTTCTCGAGCTATATCCAAGAAATACCTCCGATCTGTGAATTCCTACAAAAAGATTGGACTATGAAATTTCCAATCAACACAAACCTGTTTCTATGTGTAAGCCACTGATTGCAGCTGCAGCATCATCAAGATTCTCATACATACATCAAAAATCTAATCATAAATGGGTTTATTTACACGAATACTTGATGATTTGTGAATCTTGATGATGCTCCAACAGCGAACAGTAGCTGGTTGATGATAGGGATGTATGTAGTGATTTGGTTTTGTCTTGGATCTTTTCAAGACTCAAGACGGCACCATTTTGCTGGAAACATGAAACCCTAATTTCAATCCTTAATCTAGAGTCTAGCTAGTGACCTAGAAAGAGATAGATGTAGACTTTTATATATATGAAGCGATAAAGAAGAGCCTATTTGGTGTTTTCTCCAATGATGTGCATAAAATATATATAATTAACAAATTAAAAATACGTTAACTGAGATCTCAGATACTCAGGTCATTAGTACAAAGTACAAACGTCTAATAGAGGCCAATTTTGTCATCCATATTCAATTCAAACCATATCATTTGCCATAACCGTACCCATATATAGATATTTGTTAGTCTACAAAAGACTGTATAAATCGTTTTATCTTGTGTTCAAGCCATCAACTATGATATCAAATTACCAGATCACTCATGCTAAAGAATCCATCGAAATGTATTAAGTTTGTCGAAGTTCGTTACTCTATATGGTGGATTTTAAATATTTGATTTGGTTAGATAATTTTTAGTTATACCGTCAAATAAATTTCCAACTATTTAGTCAGCGAATTTAAAGATCAAACACTAATCATCAGTAATGGTTTGCTGAAAATCGTCAGAATTTCTTTTACTAGTGAGCAAGTTTTAAGATGAAATAAAAGGTGTGAAACGAAATAGAGAAAAGGTAGAGAGGGAAGAGACAAGCGTGAGACACGGAGAAGTGGAACTGATCTCTTTACGTTCCTCGTACGTTTACCAAGTTACACTGCTTTCCATATTTCTATATTATTATTCCCTCCATCCCTTTCTTCACATACTTTATGTAACTTCTTTTTAAAAACCAATTATTTGTATTCTAATTGATTGAATCAAATAGTTTCTATAAGACTATAAATAAACATAATTCGAATTCAAATTCGGCAGCGTTGAAAGATATATGTTGAACAATACATTACCACACTTATTAGTAGAATATATTTATTTCTAGAGTCTCAAAACATAAGCCAAAAAGCCGAAAGCACCTTTTTATCTTTGTGGGTTTGGTGCAATGGATCATATATATGGTACATTAGCATTTTTATCATCTTTCTCTTTTATCATTTTTCTTGTATTGTCGGGCTTGCGTCAGGCCTGTACTTATCTTCATACAACATTATTTATGTACATAACCAGAATTCAGGCCACAAACAATACGTGAGCTATTCAGGATCACGAGGTCCACGCGCTCGCTCACCTTCCTCTTTCCTCAAAGGCTTTAGCTAATTGTTAACTAGATGGAAAACAGTGCTATGGTTGAATTTTAACATATTGGTTACTACTATCTCAATAATATTTTGTAATACAAATGTCGGTAGATGAATTGATATACCACCTTCATGGATGATGAAGATCCACTTTTAAAGCCCAATTTTTTGTTTTTCTTCGATGCCGAAATCAATATGGGCACATGTGGATCCTACTATAGCAGTTCCTCAATTTGAGTTAAAAATCTTTGGGTTTTAGGCTTTTAGCCCAAGGAAAAAAAAAAAAAAAAGAACCAATTTTTATTTTTTATAATTTAATAAGAACCAAATTATTCATCATTATATACTTCTGACAACAAATATTTACTATGTATATTATATAGTGAAGAAGCTGTGACATGAAACAGATTCAAGCCAATCGTCTGATTAGCTAGAGAATCACTGTCATAATCTATTAGTTGACAAAGAATGAATGACACTAGTACAGTAGTTAATATGAGTGCGGATTCTCGTAATCTCAACGTATCTACGTCAATAAGCTCATTTATACATCATTAAATTAAAGTACAACATTCCAATTTATGTTTGGTGGGTTCCTTTTTATCAAGACGTATACGATTATACCAAACCTTTATCCATAATTATTTTTAAATGATACATTTCGTAAATATTAATATTACGATTATTATTTTTAAACCTAAAATCTTTGAATTTTATAAAATTTTAAAATTGATAAAAAAGATACGGGATTTTTTTTGAGTTAATTGATTTTCTAATAAAGATATTGGATTCTTAGTGTTTTTTTTATTCTATAATTTATTTATAACGCGGAAATAAAAAGCAAAATAATTAATTAAGTGAGGAGAGTTTTAATATTTTGATGTTTATTTCTAAATTCATCTCTTTTTTCCACTTCTGTTCAGCTCTGATGAATCTTCTTCCTCTGTTACTTTGATCTCTTTCTCCATCCTTGTCTCTGTCGATTCTCTGAGATATCTTCTCTCGAGCTTTTTCCCGCGTTATCTCTCTCCCACTCCTGGTAATATTTTCTTCTTCTTCTTCTTCTAGATTGTTCTTCCGTTACTAGCTCTTGAATCCATTTCCACGGATCTCTGATCTTCAATCTCTGTTTTCATTCTCTCTAATCAGTTGTTGAGCTTGATATTTTTAGCTAACGTTTTTCCGATTCAAATTTACGATTTGTGTGTTTTCCGATAACCAAATCGGATATCTTCAGCTCAAACTCGAGCTCCGATTTCGTCTCATGTTGTAGATCTCGACGACTTCGTATTTGTCTATGGTTTGCTGATTGTATTCAGATTGCTAGATACTCAATATAGAGCTTACTTTTACCTCAGCTAGGGTTCGTCTTTGTTGTACCTTTAGTTGCTGCTTTTTGATTCTTGTATATATGGATTTTGATTGTTCAATCGTAATTTCTGGTTCATTGAAAATCGATTTATTAGTATTCGAAATTGGAACTAAGATTTAGAGATTGCGAATTTGATACAGAAGTCATTTCAAAGTATCAGAGCTATAAAATGGTGCTTAGCTAGTTTCTGGTTTCCATTTCTGGATTTTCATTCAAATACGAAATCTATTCGTCAAAATGGTGTCACTAGTGTTCTGTAGAAATTTCATTACAGACTTTTAGTTGTTGCCTAGTATCAACTCATATCTCAGCGGTAGATATGATGAATCTACTAGACATATTTTTCAATTATCGCCTCCTTTTACAAGTTTATCATGTCATTATTTTGTTGATAACTACATGAATGCTGGCTGAAATATTAATTTGTCTCTTTTTCCTCTTAATTGGTTCAGGTTGGAGCTTGATGTCTAAATTGTTATTGAACTGCTGGAGTCTGTCTTGCTTTAAGTAGAAAGAGATGAGTTACACGACGGCGACTGCTGATAGTGATGATGGTATGCACTCCAGCATCCATAATGAATCACCAGCTCCTGATAGTATTAGCAATGGCTGCAGAAGTAGAGGGAAAAGAAGTGTCCTGAAGAAAGGACCATGGACTTCAACTGAAGACGGGATTTTAATTGATTATGTAAAGAAGCACGGCGAGGGTAACTGGAATGCTGTGCAGAAACACACTAGCCTGGCCCGTTGTGGTAAAAGCTGTCGTCTGAGATGGGCTAATCATCTGAGGCCAAACTTGAAGAAAGGAGCATTTAGCCAAGAAGAAGAACAGCTCATTGTTGAAATGCACGCCAAGATGGGAAATAAATGGGCACAGATGGCTGAACATGTAAGTAGTTTTGTAACTGCGGAAGCTACCTGATCATGGTCCATTTTCATATTTTGATATTCTTTGTGAGCCTAAAGACTAATTAATCTCTGGTATGATGTTTTCTTCTTGTTTACCAGTTACCTGGTCGAACAGATAATGAGATAAAGAATTATTGGAACACTCGTATCAAGAGGAGACAACGAGCAGGCTTACCACTTTACCCTCCTGAAATCTATGTTGATGACCTTCATTGGAGCGAAGAGTATACAAAGAGTAATATCATAAGAGTAGATAGAAGAAGAAGACATCAAGATTTCTTGCAGTTGGGGAATTCTAAAGATAATGTCTTATTTGACGATCTAAATTTTGCTGCTAGCTTGTTACCTGCCGCTTCTGACCTATCAGATTTGGTTGCATGCAACATGCTAGGAACTGGCGCAAGTTCTTCCCGGTATGAGAGCTACATGCCACCAATATTGCCTTCCCCAAAGCAAATCTGGGAATCTGGATCTCGGTTTCCCATGTGCAGCAGTAACATAAAGCATGAATTCCAATCGCCGGAACACTTTCAGAATACGGCTGTACAGAAGAATCCCAGATCTTGCAGTATCTCGCCTTGTGATGTTGATCATCATCCTTATGAAAACCAACATTCGTCTCATATGATGATGGTTCCTGATAGCCATACAGTTACGTATGGCATGCATCCTACTTCTAAGCCCTTGTTTGGGGCAGTGAAGCTGGAGCTCCCTTCATTCCAATATTCAGAAACTAGTGCATTTGATCAGTGGAAGACGACTCCGTCACCTCCACACTCAGATCTCCTTGACTCTGTTGATGCCTATATTCAATCTCCACCACCATCGCAGGTAGAGGAGTCAGATTGTTTCTCTTCATGCGACACCGGCCTACTAGATATGTTACTTCATGAGGCCAAGATCAAAACTAGTGCGAAGCACAGTTTGTTGATGTCATCACCCCAGAAGAGTTTCAGTTCAACTACTTGCACGACCAATGTTACTCAGAATGTACCACGTGGCAGCGAAAACCTGATCAAATCAGGAGAATATGAAGATTCCCAAAAGTATTTGGGTCGCTCCGAGATTACAAGTCCCTCGCAACTTAGTGCAGGTGGTTTTTCATCAGGTGAGTTGATCAAAGTTACTTGTTGATTGGTATCTTATCTACTCTTGTTCCATATTGATTCTTATGCAGCTGTGTTGGTTTTCGTATATGAAGCTTTTGCAGGGAATGTTGTAAAGACAGAAGAGTTGGATCAGGTTTGGGAACCAAAGAGAGTTGATATAACACGGCCTGATGTTTTACTTGCGTCGAGCTGGCTTGACCAAGGCTGTTATGGCATTGTTAGTGACACAAGCAGCATGAGTGATGCGCTTGCACTTCTTGGTGGTGACGACATTGGGAACAGTTACGTGACTGTTGGGTCATCATCAGGTCAAGCACCACGAGGCGTCGGGTCTTATGGATGGACCAATATGCCTCCTGTTTGGTCGCTGTAACAAAATGAACCATATCACACAATTTGAATCTTTCTGTATTTTCATGCACCTGGCTTACATGACTTGGTGGTTTGTTATAGTTGAGAGAAGATTTGTGGACTTGGTAAAAATTTGGATTTTCTTCACCTGATTTTTCTTATACTTGGAAGGCATTTATATATACTCATTTCTTGTTCCTGCTACTTCCATCATACTAGCTCGATTGGTTTTGTTTAGATTGTAAAGAAGCAAATCAAAATTAGGGCTTATTGTAGCCCAACCTCTAATTGGGACCGGAGACACAGCAGCATGAGCGATGCGCTTTATTTCACAACTTGAAACTAGACGCTAATCAAACGTTACATAAGATTATGTAAAAAACAACATACTCCATAATAGTGGCTCCAGCACTCTCAATATATAGAGACATCAAAGGGAAATGAATCATTACAAATAATAAAAAAGTTTTAGGTCTTGCTTCTCGCAAAGTAACGGTGCCCCAAGAGGATTAAAACCCAAAATTCTCATGGGACTCCGAAATGATTTTACCTCATACTCCGGTTTTCTTGTTTCTAATGATTTCCTTAAGCTCTGCAAACTTCTTCTTGCATTGGTTCATCGTTTTACCAGGGACAGCTGCAGCTACTCTCTCCCATCTTTGGCTTGTCTCTTTCGGGAATGTCTTTAAAGCTTGAACCAAAGCTCTTTCTTGCACAGTCGACCAACTATCTGCGTCTGAACTTCCACCTACTTCACCATTGTTGTCTGAGCTTTGACTGCTCGAGCTTTTCCCCACAACAGTCTCTTTAGAGGGCTTTGCATTTGTTGTGGTCGTCATTGTGGGTAGAGATTCTCCGAGCTCCTCTCTTGTGGAGAGAGGGGATGTGATTGAAGCAGAGGGTTTCCTCTTCTCGAGGAAAGAATCGAATGCTTTAGCTGAATCTGGTTTTTGCAGGAGAACTGTTTTAGTTGCTTTCAGAATTTCCTCTACAGATCTTCCTGTACCAATGTACTCTGAAATAACTTCCCATCTCCGCGATGTCCCCTTTGGATATTTTATCATTCCTTTTCTCAGCATATCAATCTCTTCCTTGCTCCATGGTTGTTTCTTCTGAGTGCTACTATCTAACTGTGAAACTCGGGTTGTAGGCTCTGTGCCACCGTTGGTCTTCTTACTTACTTTTTCTTTAGATTCGGCTTCATCATTTCTACTACTGTTGCATCCATCTTTGATCACCTTTGCCAATTCTAGTCCTTCTTTGTTTCCCATTTTATCACATAGATTCTGCAACTGCTCGGTGTTAAGTGACATGCATAGATTCTCTATATCTTCCTCAGAGATGTCAAGCAGACGCTGAGCCACGAGAGGAGCTGAGAGAGTTCTAAGACGATTTCGTTCTTTGCGTAAGAGCTTCTTCTCTCTTTCCTTAGTTTTCTTTTGTTGTTGTGCAGATTCTGCTGCTCGCTTTTCTTCTTCTTCTTTTCGCCTTTTCTCTTCTTCAGCAGCAATAGCAGCGTCCTCTTCCTGCTTCTTCTTGGCCTGAATTTTTGCATCTTTTTTCTGTTGCTTCTCAGCCTTTTCTTCCTCTTTTCTTTTCACAATTCTCGGGTCTTTTCTATACGCATTGTCAACAAGAGTCCTGATTCGAGCATGCTCCTCCTTTCTAGCCTTCACAGTTTTTTTTGCATTCTCCTTTTCCATCCACCTACGTTCTTCACGGGAATCTGCTTGTTCAAGATCATGCTCCTCTTCATCAGGAAATTCCCTCCAACTCTTGAAAGCGTACCAAAAGTTGTAGAACTTATCAACATCTTTAAGTGGTGTGTTTTCATCTCCCAAATCTGGAATACGCTGATTCACTGACCACCTAGCATTTCTCTTAAACGCTGGACCAAACACCTTGAAAAAGTCTTGCGGCAAGCAATCCGATGGGACCTCGTCATCAAACTCATCAGTGGAGTCAAAAATTCTTCTCCTAGTTGGGTCCATCAATACCTCATATGCTTCTTGAATCGCTTTGAAGCGAGATTCAATCTCATCTTTTTTTGCCTCCTTGGCTTCTTCTGTTTCCTCTAACAGAAGGAGACTAGCGAGTTTATCAGGATGATGCTTCAATGCAGCTTCACGATAACTTTTCCTAATCTGATCTTCCGTCGCAAGATATCTTAGATTGCTCAAACCCAACAACGCATAGTGGTCTTGTTGCTGGGTACCAGACTTCTTCTTTCCTTTGTTGGCATACGAGTTGAATGAAGGAACATATTCCTTCTCTTTATCATCTCCCACTTTCTTATCACCACCTTCATCGTCTGTGGGTTCTTCTGCACAACCATGCAGTTTAAGCGCAGCAGAATGGAAGGCATGACCAGCAGGTTCACGGTTTAAAGCCTTCACAGGAAGACAATTGGAAAAAGCAAAGAACGGTTTTCCATCCACAAGCTCCTCAGAGTACGTAATTAGCCTAATAGCAGACTCACTTCTCCGGCTCGGCATGATGAACAGTTTATACGAGCTGCACCTTACTCCAAGTGAATATCCACCCTGATTTCTGTCGCAATGATTAAGCATTAACCAAGTAAACGAGAGAACAGCACAATAAACTCCAGATGTTACACAAAGGCTAATGGTTTCACAAGGCCTGGTTTAAAAACACATTGTTTTCGCAAGACACTGATCAAAGCTACTAATACAACTCCGAGTATGAAACTCCATAAAAATGACGAAAAAGAAAGGAACATGATCGCAAAATACATCTCATAAGAACCCTAGAAACCAATCATACTCCTAAGGTTAGTTATTAGTTATTACTCAGTACCATCAATTGTCTAATCTAGATTTTCTACTATCAGCTTATCCTCCCCTTATGCACAAACAAAAGATGATCTTATTCAATCTTAAGATATTTCACGAATCAATCAGATAACATTCGAAAACCACTCAGCTACCATAAGTAATAAAACAACAGTGATTAAACCGATTCTCTTACCAGAAACTGAGCTCCTAGTAACCCCGATCCGTTGGTCGGAAGCTGCTCCGGCTATTACTTGCCGCGCGAGCTTCCCTCCAACCTACGGCGGTTGAGAAAGATGATGAAGAAGAGAAGGTTTAATCTGGTTTATTGAGGAAATAGCGGCGGCAACGATTTCCAGATGGAGGAAAGTATCTGAGAAGAAGAAATGGTCTATCACAGATTAATACCCGTTTGGTTTTACGTATAACTCTATTCCCCCAAATTTTCGGATTACTTTGGGCTACAGGCCCATACTATTTGGGCCTTATTCTCATAAAAATTAGAACTATGCGTTTTAACCCAAACAAGTCATAATCAGCGCGGGAGACCATGATCGTCGTTACAAGCTTTGTACGGAACTCCGCCGTCGCTGCGGTGGCTTCGACGCCATGGAACGTACGTTTGAGAGAGCTCGCATATCAGTCATTGTTTTCTGAATCTATATCTCTTTACCGGTCAATGCTCCGTTCTGGTTCTTCTCCCGACGCGTTCTCTTTCCCTTTCATTCTCAAGTCTTGTGCTTCCCTTTCGCTCCCTGTCTCCGGCCAACAGCTACATTGCCACGTGACCAAAGGCGGTTGCGAGACTGAGCCGTTTGTACTAACGGCTCTGATCTCAATGTATTGTAAATGCGGTTTGGTTGCAGATGCACGTAAAGTGTTCGAAGAAAATCCTCAGTCAAGTCAGCTTAGTGTTTGTTACAATGCTTTGATATCTGGGTACACAGCAAACTCGAAGGTCACTGATGCTGCGTATATGTTTCGTAGAATGAAGGAAACTGGTGTGTCTGTGGATTCAGTTACAATGCTTGGGCTTGTCCCGCTATGCACGGTTCCTGAATACCTCTGGCTTGGGAGGTCTCTTCACGGTCAATGTGTTAAAGGAGGACTGGATTCTGAAGTAGCTGTTTTGAATAGTTTCATCACAATGTACATGAAATGCGGGTCGGTAGAAGCTGGTAGGAGGTTGTTTGATGAGATGCCTGTGAAGGGTTTGATTACTTGGAATGCTGTGATTTCTGGATATTCACAGAACGGGCTAGCTTACGATGTTCTGGAACTTTATGAGCAGATGAAATCATCGGGTGTTTGTCCTGATCCTTTTACATTGGTTAGTGTTCTGTCTTCTTGTGCCCATCTTGGAGCTAAGAAGATTGGTCACGAAGTAGGGAAGTTAGTAGAATCCAATGGTTTTGTACCAAATGTTTTTGTAAGCAATGCATCGATTAGCATGTATGCTAGATGCGGTAACTTGGCAAAGGCACGTGCTGTTTTCGACATCATGCCTGTAAAAAGCTTAGTTTCATGGACCGCCATGATTGGTTGCTATGGGATGCATGGAATGGGAGAGATTGGGCTTATGCTTTTTGATGATATGATAAAAAGAGGCATAAGACCAGATGGGGCGGTGTTTGTAATGGTTTTATCTGCTTGCAGCCATTCAGGGCTAACGGATAAAGGTTTAGAGTTATTTAGAGCGATGAAGAGAGAGTATAAGCTGGAGCCTGGTCCTGAACACTACTCTTGTTTAGTTGATCTACTCGGAAGAGCTGGTCGGCTAGATGAAGCCATGGAGTTTATAGAGTCAATGCCTGTTGAACCGGACGGTGCTGTTTGGGGTGCTCTATTGGGTGCTTGTAAAATCCATAAGAATGTGGATATGGCAGAGTTAGCTTTTGCAAAGGTGATTGAGTTTGAACCCAATAACATTGGCTACTATGTATTGATGTCAAATATATATTCAGACTCGAAAAACCAAGAAGGAATCTGGAGAATCCGGGTAATGATGAGAGAGAGAGCATTCAGGAAAAAGCCTGGGTATAGTTATGTGGAACACAAGGGAAGAGTTCACTTGTTTTTAGCTGGCGATAGAAGTCATGAGCAAACAGAGGAAGTCCATAGAATGTTGGATGAGTTAGAGACTTCTGTGATGGAGCTTGCGGGAAACATGGACTGTGATAGAGGCGAAGAGGTTTCGAGCACTACCCGTGAGCATAGCGAGAGGTTAGCAATAGCTTTTGGGATTCTCAACAGTATTCCAGGCACAGAAATTCTTGTGATAAAGAATTTGAGGGTTTGTGAAGATTGTCATGTGTTCCTCAAGCAGGTTAGCAAGATTGTAGATCGCCAGTTTGTTGTAAGGGATGCATCTCGGTTCCACTATTTCAAAGACGGGGTCTGCTCGTGCAAAGATTACTGGTGATCTTCCAAGTGTCTCACAAACATGATGGTCCAATAATAGGCTACTTTTATTTTTCGCTTGCACAGAATGTATACTACAGAGAGGATGTACTCAAAACAGAATGATTACAGAGAAATCTGAAGGTTTAAGGCTACACTAACTAAAGAAGTTTGCTTTCAGATATAAGTTCATCTTCTACAAACGGGATGGTTTTTCGGACAATCACCCTCATAGGAGCTCCTGCAAGAAGGAAAAAGATGTGATGAAGAAATTACTGAATAAAATGGATTTTTCAGTATCAAGAGATATGTCAACTGAAAATTGCACCTCCACTAGCTTCATCATCTTCAATACAGATTGCAGCATAATGAGAATCATCCAACTCCAAAAGGGAAAACTTCCATTCTCCATCGCATTTGTTTGTCTCCTCCAGCGAACTTGCAGTCATTTCAGTCATCTAGAGAAAACAATCAAGCGTCTTTAATTTTACCACTACTGTATGTATACTGCAAATGAAATTTCAGAAAGTGTACAACACAAAAACTAATCGCATTTGATAAACTCCTTATTCAATTCCACTGTGTAAATTAAGATCAAAACAGACCTTGCAAAGATTGTATTCTCCTTTTGTTCCAACCTTGGACTGGATTGTGAAGGTATTAAAAGGTGCAGCAGAAAAGCCTTTTCCTAATGCTTTCACATATGCCTCCTGAAAGAATCATCACAACAGTTTTAAAACTTTTGATAAGCTACAATTTTCAGGCTCAAGTAAATGTGTTGTTAGTAGAAACTACCTTTAGGGTCCATAACTTAATAAATTCCTTTCTCTGAACTTCAGGGTCCGGTAAAGTTGACAAAAACTTGACTTCATCAGCAGAGTAAAATCTTTCTGCAAATGCTAAGATATCATGTTTAATCTTCCTTTCCTTGTCTTCAACATCGATACCAACCTACAGTCGTTGTAAACTGCAACTGTTCAAATTTAAAAACAAGAAACCACTAATTTTGGAAGAAAAACTGGAGGCATTTGCTTGAATAGAAGACTTACCGGAACGTGTACAGTCACCCCACAGGCAATTAATGAATCTGTGTGAGAAATGTTGAAATGCAATGGTGGATTATTACAGTTCGTATAATTCTGCCAATCTACCTGTAAAAATTTAAACAAAAACAAATGAAATTTTGCCCCTAAGCCGAGACTAAGAGTTAGTCTAGTATAATCCCACAAAACTGTCTCACCTCAGGCTTCCCATACATATTCTTCTTGAACATCAAGGCCTTAGGATCGACTTCATTGTTTGTCTGATCTAGTAATAAAACCACCATTACAATTAATACTATCCAAACTCGTTAAAATCTAGAGTTTCTATAAGAAAAGTTCAATCTGCAGGTAATCACCAGATGGTAAAAACAGTAAGCTTCACAGATTCTTGATGAACTGAATAAAGAAGAATTAAGTTTTCTTTCAAATAAAGTTTTACTAGGCCATAACCTGAGAGACTTGTGTCATATACAAGGGGCAGGTTCAGGTTACTAAGATGATCAATCTTCAATTAGCAAAATCAAATAGGAAACTCCAATGGCTAATGATGGAAAACTAGATGGTAAGTAAGTAAGAATTACCATACATCTAGCAATGGTGGTCCGAACCAAGGTTCGAGCAAGCAAAGCATTCTTCTTAAGCTCATCGCCTCGCATCTGAAGAACTTTCTCTTTCTCGGTTGGTGACAGAAGTTGAGAGTAGTGTTTTAGAAGAGATGTACTCTTCACTTCATCTGGTCGAATAAACCATAGATGAGTCTCCCTACATGTCAAAAGATAACACAATGTAGAAGATAATAAACAGATAAGAATGTTGAAGATGAGTTTCAACACAATTTGGATCATTGCACAACATTAGGAACGTACATCCGAGATGGAAGTTGCAGAGGAACCAGTGAAGGCAATTCGATCGATAAGCTTCGCTGCAATTGAGACATGACTCTGATTCTCATCAGCTCCAACAAATTCTTATTCTATTGGAATCCCAAAATCGCAACATTCAAACAAGAATCAGTAATCCAATCAGTGACAAGACAAATTTAGAGAATCGATCTAGAATTCTAAGAACAAGTAATCAACTGGACTTGGAATCAATTATTCAGATGAATTACCCAAACGGAAATTAATACTCCGGCTAAACGACGGCGAGGTCCCTTGCCGGTGACGGAGGAAAGATACTCTAATCGAACGGAGATGGTAATACTTTCTGTTTGAGAAAAAAGTACTAACAGTGTCGAACCAAATCGAATTTTATTTTGAACCAAACGGTTTTACTTATCCTTAAACCAAACTAACCCGTAAATACTTTGGTTCCCAGTTCCGTTCGCTGGATACCGGGAATTACATTTAACCGGATATTAGAATTACAACATTTTTTGTTTTGTTTTGATTAATAACAGAGTTCTACACTTCTACTTCTAACTTGTGAACCTTAAAGTTCCATAGTTAAGGAAAATCTCATGATATACAAGATTAGGGCAACATTTTTTTGTTTTGTCTTTAACTTATCTAATAAAAACAAAATTTTAGTAAATTCGAAATTCAGTTTGGCCTGTAGGAGAGGTCCGACCACCCATCCAATATCTCCGGTTTATGAAACATGGACTAGATTATAAAAGAATCTTTTATCGTACGAGGAAATTTGAACGTATGATTCATCATGCATGCTTTGCCGATTTTCTAGGATAAAAGGTGGCGTACCATCAATTGGATGGGGCCGCCGCAGAAATTAGTTACTAGTACTACCAAAGAAATAAATAAATTTAAATGAGACTTTCGTGTTCCACATGGTCTCTCATCCCTCTCTACTCGGAAATGGAACTGTTGATACGGACAACGGAGTTTTTCTCGACCGCAAAACATAAATTGTCGAGTACTATTTGTAATTTGAGATGGTTTACGTAAATTGAAATAGTCCTTTCTGATCATAAATGGCCTGTTTTCTCCACTCTTTTAAATGAGTTTGGATTGTTCATAGACAGATTTTCTCATTTTTTTCGATATATGTAAATCTCCGATTATTAAATTGTAGGCCGGATTGTTAGATAAAGCTTCTACAACTATAGATTTGTTGAGTTGTCATACGTAAACAGTTTTGCTTCAAATTCACTAACCTAGGACCCTCCTTTTGATATTAATGTGTGGTTGTTAGAAAAACAATTTTTCGTGTTCCATATAATTTTAGAATTACGTGGCATGGAACATTTACATCGGGGATAAATTAAGCGTCGTCCACAGATTTTACGACAATGCTCCATATAAGAACATGCATTACAAAAAAAAAGGGAAAAAATGCATGTTCATGTATGGTCGTCTGTCTGTTTATAATTGAAAAGGACTTTGATGTTGTTAATGTTATTAATGGAGATTACTTTGAATCTCACACGGTTTGATTAAACGAATCTTCGTCAGCACACACTCTGTTCACACTTATTATTTGAGACTAGCAGAAGAAACTCACTAGTTTATCATAGATTCTGACCTTCGCACTTGTTAGTCTTTTAATAACTTGAAGATACTCGCCATTGTATATCACAACTAGGCGATTTCTCGTTCATTTAAAATGTTAATATTCGTGTTTAATGTATATTTAATTGAAGTAATGATTTTACATGTACAAATGTATCCTAGTATTTTGAATCTTCTAGTACCAAGTGGTTTTCTCTTCGATTACCTTTTTGTCTTTTTTCATTACAACATGAACAACACCAGCAATAATTAAAATATCGTGCTTTTTGTTTTTGTCATTTTTTGGGGTCATACATATATAATATATACACGTAAGTTCAAACATTTGTTTGTTGTTCTTTTTGTTTGTCTTGGATTCGACATCCTTAGAAATAAAAACCACATTTTTAATAACGAAAGTTCATTAAAAGTATTTCGAATATTTTAGGCATGTTGGTTTGATTAGAGTTTGTATTCCTTATTCAAACTAATGTCGTTGTTTTTTACTGTTTAGATCGAAAGAAAAGTTTTTTTTCGTAATTTTCGTTTATTTATTTTGTGAAATCACTAGCAAAGAAAAACGTACGTGACTATCACATCAAACCACTATAACATCTCATTTTATCTATCGCTTAATTCGTTTTTTAAGATCAGATCTGAGATCATTGTGCATTTCAATTGTAAAACCGAGCCTAAAGTCAATAATATAACATTATTTCAGAACCAATAATTTTTAACAGACGTTGTTTGTTTTTGGGTCTCAAGCTGAACGACTTTGCAACTAGTACACTTGGCATATGTTTCATGTTTTTTTTATAAATAATGTGCTACCTTGATGAAGTTCCCTCTCTCTATAAATTGAAGTGTGTGAGATGCATCATCCATACACAACATCTTCCATCTTCCGATAATTCTCCTTTAGTCTTATAATCACTAATAAGTACGATAATTGAAATGGATCCAAGATTCATCAACACCATTCCTTCCTTGAGGTTCTTATCTCCAATTCATGTATCATTAATGCAACACATTCACACACACACACACATAAATATTCTGTATATAGAGTTAATGCTTCTTAATTTGATTTAGTTATTTAAATATAGATCGATATATATCCATGCAGCTGTTTATGTAACAATATATGCATGTATGTCGCGATGCAGGTATGATGATGATAAGTGTGATGATGAATATGCGTTTGTGAAAGCTCTATGTATGAGTGGTGGAGATGGTGCCAACAGTTACTCCGCCAATTCTCGCCTTCAGGTTCTTCAATATCTTCGCTTACTTTTAGGGTTTAAGCAGAAACAAATTATTAATGTTCAGATTTTTCTCTGGTGATACAAACATTTTTACAATCATTTAATTATGATAAAATTGTAAAAACTGAACATGAACTAACTAATTGTCAATATCAAATATTAAATGAATTTACATATAAGAACATAATATTTAAATGTCTTTATATGAATTGCAAAAACTTCAAATATATTATGCATGAAGTAGAAAAATATAAACATATACTCAATAGAAATAGATTTTCTTGTTTTTAAAATTGAAACATATGTTCTTTCTATCTATATGTTGAGACAGTCTTTAATAAAATTCTACTCAAAAAGAGAAGTTATGAAAGATGCATGATTTCCATCTATTTTATCCAATCAAATTCATTCATATCATATGTTAGTTTGTTTTTAAGAAGTTTACATTTGTATTTAGGAAAGTAAAAATATATTAAAAATATAAGTAATTTAAAACGAAATTATAGGTTTCATTTAAAATAAAAAAAATAAAATATAACTAAGATATTTATGTTAGATTAACCTCTACTAATTGACTAAAAAATGGTATATATGTTGACCAAAAAAGAAAAAGATACTAATGATACAATTACTAACATATGCGTTCTGTTAACGACGGTTCTGCCAAACAAATTAAAATGTTGATAAATGACGATTCTTAGGACTAGTATAAATTCTCTAAATTAAAAAGGGCTCATTACATCACCTATAACTTATAAACCTACAAGTCATTAAAGAATAATAAGGCATGTACATGCACTAGTCAAATTGTAAACTCGAAAATGCATAAACACTAGTAATATATAAATGTATATAACTCAAAATCATATATTGTTGTTGTTATCGTATGAAGCATGGGTCCAGTATCACATTATCACGGATCGACATACTGTAAAGAAAAAAATCATATTTTCTAAACGAATTATAAAATCCAGATAATAATACTATTTTTTATAACTAAGCTTCTTTTTTTGTTGTTTTTTTTAGAAAAAAGTTTTATCAATGGCCAAACCAGTCTTGGTAAGAAACACAGAAGAAATGATGATGAACTTAGACTTTCCTACGTACATCAAAGTTGCTGAATTGGGTTGTTCTTCGGGACAAAACTCTTTTTTGGCTATCTTTGAGATCATCAACACCATTAATGTGTTGTGCCAACATGTGAACAAAAACTCACCAGAGATCGATTGTTGTCTAAACGATCTCCCGGAAAATGATTTCAACACGACCTTTAAGTTCGTACCTTTCTTCAACAAGGAGCTCATGATCACAAACAAATCATCATGTTTCGTCTATGGAGCTCCAGGTTCCTTCTATTCCAGGCTCTTCTCTCGCAATAGCCTCCATTTAATACATTCCTCTTATGCACTCCATTGGCTCTCTAAGGTACTTATAAATAATTTCAAGATGTTGTTTATTTCTATGAAACGTTAGAGGTTTTGATATTGAAACGATGGAATTGTGTGTTCATGATTAAAGGTTCCCGAGAAACTTGAGAATAATAAGGGGAATCTGTACATAACAAGTTCAAGTCCTCAAAGTGCATACAAGGCCTACTTGAATCAATTCCAAAAAGACTTCACCATGTTTCTAAGGTTACGTTCTGAAGAAATTGTCTCTAATGGACGTATGGTTCTCACCTTCATCGGAAGAAACACTCTTAACGATCCATTGTATAGAGATTGTTGTCACTTTTGGACATTGCTATCAAACTCTCTCCGTGACCTAGTCTTTGAGGTATATCAAATCAACTTATTCATTTCTTTTGTAAAACTTTTTAAATATGGGACATTCATGGTCTTCGACATAGATTAACATTTTTATATATTTTACTCAAAATATAAGACCAAACATATATATTATTGTGGAACATGGTACTCATTGCTATCTTCATATAAACAGGGTCTTGTGAGTGAGTCAAAGCTGGACGCATTCAACATGCCGTTTTATGATCCGAACGTACAAGAACTCAAAGAAGTGATACAAAAAGAGGGCTCTTTTGAAATCAATGAATTGGAGTCACATGGATTTGATCTTGGTCACTACTACGAAGAAGATGACTTTGAAGCAGGACGCAATGAAGCTAATGGCATAAGAGCTGTTAGTGAACCAATGCTCATTGCTCATTTTGGAGAAGAAATTATCGATACCTTGTTCGATAAGTATGCATACCATGTGACTCAACATGCCAACTGCAGGAACAAAACGACTGTCAGTCTTGTCGTTTCCTTGACTAAGAAGTAAGAAGTAATCAACTTCTGTCATGTTGCTCTATTTGTATTTATTTACTACTGTTATTTTGTTTCCTTGAATAAATTTCAACACCTGCCATTCAATGTGATGATGTGGAGCTAGTATTGGAAAAAAGTGTGACTGTAATATATTATGGTAAATTTGGTAAATGATTTATTTCCTGCAAAAGTTGCAGATACTGCTTTCAAGTATGAAGATAAATCCTTGTGAAGAGAAAGAGAAACTGAGAAACTTATCATTGACATTATATGCAGAAACGTAGCATTTCTTGATACACAAGCAACCATCATCAAAATTCAAAAGCATCCATCCATCCCACAAAACCCAAATTAAGAAATCCAAAAGCTGGATCAAAAACATCAACAGTAACCTTTTTTCATCGCCAAGCTTCGAATAGCTCAACTCTGTAATTCACACGTCCCACAATACTACTCGCTTTCGACATGGTTCTCTGCTCCTCCCAACCAATGTGTTTCTGTCCAAAACCTCCACTGCTGTTATTAACCAGAGAAGACTTTTTTATGTCAACAAGTTCTACAGATTCGGCACATTCTTCTTCTTCTTCATCTGCAGACTCTTCTTTGTCTTTCATCTCCGCCTCAAAGTTGTCTAAAGTTTCCTCCTTGTTAGCTTTCATGAGATGTAACAACTGTCTACTGCTGCTCTGATCACCATTATGGTCCCGAGGACTTGGATTTGAGGCTGGAACCAACTTATCTCTAGATTCTTTTCGGTCTTTAAGCGTCTTCACAATAAGTGTTTTCAGAAAGTTCATAACTTGCACAGCATACATTAGAGCCGTCAATGGATCCAACATCTGCAATTTGACTGATGTCATTTACCAAAATACGAACACATCAAACAATCTTTAGAGATTCATTCAAAAAACTTACCTGAGTCATGTTAGGTGCAAAAACCATTGCAATGTTTCGAGCATTCATCTTGTTAAGTTGTTCCATCTCAACAACATCAGCCATTAGATTGATAGCCCAATCTAACAAAGAAGCTTCTGTTGAAGGAAGAAGCCTTACAAGCTCCACACACTCATCTTCACTCTCAGACTCCATTACTTGCTCTGGTGAAAGTGAATCCAAAACGCCACTAGGAAGTTCCCTAAACCAAGCCTAGAGGATAAACCAAGAAAAAATCCACAAATTCAAAAAGGGTGAAAGAAGGGAAAGGAAACAATAAGATCCTTGTGGAGTTTATGGGTTTTTACCTTAATGAGACTTGCTAAGCAGTGGACATCAATGTTATCAGGTATAATACCTTTATTCAACTCTTCTCTTATGTACTCTTCTTGACCATTCTCACCATTAATCCTGAAAATTCCCTCTACCTATATAAGGCAACAAACAAAGCAAATGAAAACTTTATTCACCCATTGTCATTAAACCAGATGGAAATTGTTTTAAACATGCAGATTAACACGTACCCGCAATCCGCCTCTACTGTACAAGTGACTCTGCATCATCAAAAGTATCGTAGGCACGATGTTCCCTCTAGTATCATAAGATAGCTGCATTGATTCAGTAGAGACTCCAAACACGGTTGCACTGCATTTACAGAAAAAGACTAATCAGCTTCTGATTTACACAAAAGAGTTAAACTATCTAATCTGATCAGTCAAGAGTCGTTGACTAGCTATTCACTTAATAATTACACCCAAATTCATAGAGAATTCACAAAAGAAGTCCTCAATCTATATACCTCACTCAAGATCCTTAACAACTCACAGAAAACAAAGGGATTTGAATCAAGAACATCAAAAAGTATGGATCATTGATGTCAGGGGACACACTAATTGCAAGTAAAAGACAGAATAGATTCTATTAACAGAAGGGGATTTCAATTACGGCAACTACTGGAAATAGAAGAAACCAAAACCACACCCAAAATTGATTTTTAACACATAGCTTCAACAACAACATTATTCCCAAGAATTTGTTAACTAAAACAAGAACTAAGAGAATCCTAATCACCAAACATTACCAGAAACATCTATCATCGTTACAAGTAAACGAACCTTGCACTAGGAGCTCGTCTAGGGACTTCAGGTTCAAACTCAACAGGCAAGCCAAGGAAGCCATGGAAACGATCAAAGGTAACATGAGCGACATGTCTAACATCTGTAGGAACACCAATCTCCATTGAACAAAGATCCTCTTCACCAACACACCCACCAATCACAGACCTTCTAATAGCAGAAACAAGAATCTCCAATGCAGATGAAAGCTCGAATCTTTCTCTCTCTTTCTCGCTTCTCTCTTCCTCTTCTTCCTCTTCCTCACGACGAGAAATGTTAAAAGGAGAATGTGGGTCTCTATTACTACCATCATTGCCTCCTCCACATGATGTAGAAGAAGAGCTTGAAGGTGAAGGGAAATGACATGATTGGCTCGATTTTAGAACTTTAGCCATTATTCTCAAAGGATAATCCAAAAAAATCAAATCTTGGAGTGATGGGTACTCTCTGAAAACAGTGATGGAGAGGTCAAAATCAATGGCTATAAAGAATCAATCTTTAGGGGGAAAAAGAGAAAACCTAGAAAATTGGATTAGTGGAGTAATTAATGATATTTCTGTTGGGGAAAATAATTGGGAAACTCAAAAGATTAAAACTTTTTGGGTATTACTAAGCGACGCGTAGAGTTGAATTGAAGAAAGGATATTAGTTGGTGGCTTGTAATTATCACTTCACAATCTTTCTTTCTTTCTTCTTCTTCTTCGTATCCTATACACAGAGAAGAAAGAGAGAGAGATTGGTGGAGGTTGGTGAGAGAAGATGAAGGATTAACGAGGAAGATGAATGTCGAGCTGTCTTTTTTATTTTGTGACTTACTTTTTTTTTGGTGTCTTTCTCTTTATGAAGTAAAGAAACCTTGCAAATTTTGTATTATGTAATAACTTTTTGTTTCTATGTGTATATCAAATCTTACAAGATATCTCAAATTTGGAGTATTAATTAACTTTTATAGTATCATTTCTCTGCCGGATGAATGTACCACACACAAAAAAGAAGAAGAAGAAATCTAGCATAAATCCATAATAATCAGTTGAGAAAAAAAAATAGTAAAAGATTATCTACAATGAGACTAGTCTCATGTACTTGGTAAACCTAATAACAACCAATGATCCATAATAACACAATTTCTATGGCTTTTGGTCATTAAATTTAATGATGATGGAATAGTTAAACACAAATTGTAATCCACGCTAAGATGTGAGATTTTGATATTGTGACAAACAAAAATGAGATTGATATTGTAAAATCAAATTTGAAAGAAATAAAAAAAAGGATGGTGAAGTTCATTGAACAGCTTGCATCTAAAGTGAATCTTTTAGTTACTTGCAAATGGTCCATGAGAATAATATACGAAGATGGTTAACATTTTTATGTAATATTTGTTTACCGTTAGAATTTAGAAAGAAGCAATCTCTCGTACTCTTTCTATTCTCTTCCCCAAAAACCAAAGAGAAAAGAATAAAAGAGAAAGTGAAGTTGGTGAAAGTTCTTTTTGGATTAGTTGTAAATCCATGTGTTTAAAATTCGTTTACTTGTTATATTAGTTGGAGATCCCCGACCACGAAATGTTAAAAAACACATCAAATTGTATAATGACTTGGACAGAAAATAATTTAGAATTTATAGACAAAACACAAATACCTACTTTTCTACCAAAAAAGGCATTTCAACTCATAGTTTTGTGGTTGATAATACTTGATATGAATGTAAGTTGGAACAAAGCCCACCCCACGTGTGTGCCGACGACGACCCACGTGCCGAACATTCCGTTGTGGTTACATGTTGTTGTTGTTGCTGTTTCATTGGAGATTGATAGATATTGTACCGATTTCATTCATTTTGCCTCACACACAATACTTCGTGGGGCACATGCTTCCTTGATTCCTTCCACTTTCACTTCTCTTATTTCTCCTTTTCTTTCTTTTAGCTTCTTCTTATTCATATAACAACATCTTTAATAGTAACAGAGGAGCCAAACGGCATGATTATGATCTCACTTTGATAAAAAGAGGGCTAAAAAAGGGTTTAAAATACTAATAAAGCAAAAGAAAAACAACCGTTGGAGCTCATTTACCCAAAATTCAGATCCCCACAACAAAAGTATTTTGCTTTCTCTAAGGTTTGGACCATTCAAAATTAGCTTTTTCATTACTACATTGATTTCTCTAACTTGAAATGATTATATAACTTATACCTGACTAACACATATGATAAGAGATTATAACACAAGGACAGTAAGTATCCAAATTTCCTTGTATCCATCAAATCAAGGGTTCAGAAAAATCTATAGGGAACAAACAGGACCGAACAAGGGTAAAATGACATAAGTAGAGGAGCCAAAGAAGAGGAATTCATCAAATAAAATCAAGATTGATTCATGCCGGTACAGAGAGCAAAGTAAGTCAAAGTCTCATATTACAGAAGATGATTACTTGGGGGTGAAAAGTCATAAGCTAAGATCTTCCAACTGGTTCGAGAGCTTCAACAGTAACAATGCTGTTTCCTCTTATCACCTGCATCCAGGAAAAAAGTAGAATGTTTAAACAAAACAAATGACAAGAAGATTCTGTGGGTGAGTTAGAGAGATGGAGAGAAACGTACCACCATCCCAATGTCAGTTTTGTCATCACCATTGACTTCAACAGTGTTATCCACAACAAGATTCATGAACTGATCAAAGCCACGGAGAGTTCCAACAACCATTCTGTTGGCATTAAGCTTAACTACATTGGGGGTAACAACAAAAAAAAGCAGACAAGAACTTCACTTGACCATACCAAGTTACAAAAACATGATAACAAACAAAGTCTAGTAAAATTCTAAATGAACGAGATACAAAACCTAAGAATCCATACAACTCTTAACTTTATGTGACATTGATATATTCTTAACCAAGATTAGCATTGAATCTATATATTGGAATTGTAAACACAAGTTTAATTAGTACACAAAAACACGCAATCCCAAGTAATACATGAACTGAAATGGCATTAATATAGCTCTTAAGTTGAGAAATCGGGTTGCAAGCAATTCTCATCTGAGTAAGAGATTTAGGTTCGACTTAAAGACGCTTTAAAATTGAAAAAGTGGAAGAAGAGATCGAGCTTACTTTGGAGTTTCTTGTCCATGTACCTGCATTACATGAAACAAACGAAGAACAAAATCAGAAACACGAAGAAGTAGGAGCTCTATGAAACCAAAAACTTCAACTAAATGGATACAGAGAAATTAGAAATCAAAAGGAAAAAAGTGGCGAAGAGAACTTACTTCTTGAGATCTGGAGGCTGACCTGATCGACTCATACTTGCAGAATCGGAGAAGACGAAAAACGAGAGCTTAGGGTTTTTCTCAGCTACGAACACTTTACTCGATTGATTCCAGTCTCCAGAGCGAAAGAGAAAGAAAAAAAATGACGTCGGTCTGCAAAACTAGAGTGGTCGAAGCACCGTCGTTTCAAGCCCATTGTTAATGGGTTTGACCGCAAAAAAAGCCTTTCACATGTTTCAAAACATAAAAGTAGGGGTGTTCCGAGAATCGAACTCGGGACCTCTCGCACCCGAAGCGAGAATCATACCACTAGACCAAACACCCGGTGTTACTAATTAGAGATATTTAGTCATTTATATTACTAAATTATTTATAACAATTTATCTTGAATTGTGATTACCCATCCAAAATTATCTGAATTACATGTAGTCAAAAGCCATAAAACTAAAAGAAAGATACCCACTGCATCAATTAATTACCAAACCTTTCTCCTTACTAGGAAATATTGCCTGTGATATGGCTCCTCATAGAGACTAAAGAACATAAAAGAGCATTCTTTAAACATCCATGTTGTTTATGTCTTCGATAACAACCAAGAGCATCAAGAAATGAGGATATGATGAGTTTTAAGTCATTGCAAGAGGCTATAAGTGGGGTCTGATGCTTATAATGCACTAACAGCTCAGGGCTAATAAGAAATATATGATCATAATCTGCTAATCTGTTTTCTTTTTCTTGCAAGAGATGCCATTCAACACAATCTAAGCGATAACATTCTAATCAAGAATTCCAAAAGCCGGACTTGGGATATTTGATGTCTTTATCATACAATCTCTCGTATAGTTGTTAATTGCATTCACCACATGCCACAAATCAACTCTTTTCATTCTTAAAATTGACTTTTTTGGTTGAATAATTGGGCCTCAAAAACAGATTATGACAAGTTAACAACGATCTGGCTTGGTTTGATTTCGGAACCAGCACGACATACTAAAACTTGCATCGG
Organism: Arabidopsis thaliana; assembly: GCF_000001735.4. NCBI lineage: Eukaryota > Viridiplantae > Streptophyta > Magnoliopsida > Brassicales > Brassicaceae > Arabidopsis > Arabidopsis thaliana. Next base: position 3,623,446 of record NC_003074.8, read on the forward strand.
ACTTTCTAATCTGATTCTGATGAGCAACCATAGCATTAAATATCTCGATAAAGTATCCATTCGCCAAAGTTAAAAAGAGAGAAAATGTAAAATATCAATAAGCCAACTAACAGTAACACGACGCGATCAGTAACTTAACATTTTTTTTCTCAATACCAAAAACTCCAAATACAAAAAAACACAGCTTATAATGTTCTCAAAGCAACTGGAAAGATAAATTGGAGAGAGACAAAACTAACTTCGAAGTGTACCCAAGAAAATACCCACAGTCTCAAGAGCACATTGCAACGATGATGAGCCTCATCGTGCAATCAGAGTCTTCTTCCTCTTCGTCCACCCTTTCGGCGTGTACTGTCTGTGGGAATCGGAGTCACATCCTCTGCAAAATGCATTCAAGAAAGATTCAGCTTCCAATGAGCAATCATAACAAAACAAAACAAAACAACTTGAGTGAGACTAAGTTTGTGTGTTTACCAATACGACCAATCTTCATGCCAGAACGAGCAAGGGCTCTAAGAGCAGACTGAGCACCAGGACCTGGAGTCTTGGTTTTGTTTCCTCCAGTAGCACGGAGCTTCACGTGCATGGCAGTGATGCCAAGCTCCTGTCACATAAACCATTATAGATTATCATCCAGAACCTCAAAGTCAATTAAAAAAAGGCATGGACATCGAATCATTTCAGACCTTGCATCTTTGAGCAACATCTTGAGCTGCAAGCATAGCAGCATAAGGAGAGGACTCATCACGGTCAGCCTTCACCTTCATGCCACCTGCAAAAGGTCACATAATCATTATATTTCTCGAAATATAAATGAATTTTACACTAACATAAACACAGGTAATAAAATTCACTACTAGGAAACATACCGGTGATGCGGACGAGAGTTTCTCTACCGGAGAGATCAGTCACATGCTGCAAAATATTGAAAGCAATGTCATAAACGCATTACACAGAAGGTTATATTACACAAACGCTAAGAATAAATGAGAAAAAACTTACAATGAAAGTGTCATTGAAAGATGCAAAGATGTGAACAACACCAAAAACTTGCTCTCCTTCACGAACAGAAGGTCCAAGAGTCACAGTCTCAACCTTTGGCTCCTTAGTTTTTCTCTTCGACTATTATATACAGAGAGAACAAAACACATTTGAGAAACAAATTGTTCACTGGTATTTAACCATAATTACATACCATCAGCTCAATATCAATACATGGAGATTAATCAGACAACCCCTAAACTATGAATCAGACAAGCCAAGATCAATAAGTCAATTTTGCATAGCTGAAACAAACGTATAAGTATGGAACATCGGAAACTAGCAGGACTAAGTGAAATCGCAGATCTCAATTTCCTAACAGACTAACGAAAACCAAATGATCTGGCACAGAAAAATGTTGGAGAGAAAGAGCTTACCATCTTCAACAATGGATCAGAGAAGAGACGAAACGATAAGTGTTTTTAGATTCTGCTCAGTGTAAACAAGAAGGACACTCACGGCGCTACAAATGCACGTTATATATTAGGGTTACATCGGAGTACCTCTATGAATTGACGTAAATACCCTCATCACTTTCATTACCCATTACGTCGTCGTTTGGTGTTTTTTTTTCTTAAACATTACGTCGTCGTTCGATTATTACTATTAGTCTTGTTAATTTTCTTGATTTTTTTTTGACAAGTAACAAAATTCACCAGATTTCTTATTGGAAATTATTATTTGACAAATGTGAACAACTTCACCTTGATCGTACCATCGTACTTGGTCTTATGAAGAACAAAGAAGTTTTCAAGTTATAACAGATAACTATGTAATTTGAATTTGACTCCATAGTTAAAGAATATGATGGGAAAAAGGACCAAAACGATTCTGATTATAGAAGAGAAGAAGAATTTCATTATAATACTTTTGAATTCATACGGAAACATCATTTCTCAACAAGAACCAATACCTTTACATATAAAACGATAAAAGATAGAGAATCTAAAATGCAGAGTTTGCAAGAGAGCCATCTTTCAAGCCTTGTTCATGGAGCAGATGACATAAGAGACTTGGCTGGTGAAATCAGAGCAACAGCACCTCTTCCAAGTTTCGAATACTTCTTCAACACACCACGTAGCTTGCTCTCCCCCGCTTTCGAGTGAATGAAAGCTAAAAGCTTTGAGCAATCCCTGATTACACACAGAAACGCACATAGAGAATTAATATACAAACAATATGATCACAAACTTGCTAGTGTAAAGAATTAAGAAGACTAACATGAGCTGAGATTCGGAGTAGCCTGTGTGGAATTTCAGTGTATCAGTCCAAGTAGGAGTCTTGTTCAAGCAACACCTTGCTGTGTAGACCGCTGATGCAGCAAGCATGGAAGGACAGAACATTAAACTGTCGTGATGCATCAAACCCAACTCAGCTAGAAAGTGAACCAAGTTCTCCAGTTTCTGGTCAGAACCCGAGGCTTTAATAAACCTCACAAGGAACACATACTGTGTTGGAACTGTCAAGTACCATTCAAGATTCCCCAAAATGGTTTTCTCCATCACTAGAATCTGTCTGCTGTTGTAGGAGTTATCAGTCACATATACCAAATCATTGACCTGAGGAGGCCAGATTTCTTCGTACTTCGAAGCTATAAGCAAAGCACTAACACCTACAAGCTGTAGTTCTCTTCTAGGCACAGTCTTCAGAGAAAGAAAACGATCAATTATGTTGACAGTGAGGTAAAGAGTCTCAGGGGAGAGATCAAACTTGACATGAACTTCTACAAGCCAATCAATAAGGATTGATCTCATCTTCTCATCAATCTCAGGTTGTGTATGCATATACATCTGAGGTTTGCTCTCATTCTGCAACAAAGAACAAAACAACAAACTTAAAGAAGACATTCACATAACTTATCCATAAGCATAAACAAAAGAAGGTTTCACTGTAAGTGTACCACAACTTCTTTGTAGAAAATGTACATATCCTCAACGTATTCCACAGCAGCAAGATCATTTTCTTTGTCGACATAATCAATATCCAAAGTCTTAGAAGCAGCCTAAGTGTGTACACCAATCACAAAACCAAATAATCAGAACTTTGCACATTATGCTTTCAATGTTGAACAAAGAATCTACCTTGCTTCGAGCATCAAGAACCGAAGAGTATGTCACTTTCTTCTTGTTCTCTTTAGCTTTAGCAACCTCGTTTGTATCAGGACTTATCACAATCACTTCGATTGGTTTTGACGGCTCACGCTTATCACCTCTTGCTTTCTTTTGAACCGCTCTTACAACTTCTTGTTTCTTAGTAACTCCATCAAGAATCGGAGCCTTTTTGTTAGCGGCGGCTGCAACTTGTGCGTTTTCTAGCAACTGAGCACGAAAGTTACGAGTAATGGGGCGGTTAAGCTTTCCTCCTTCGACTCCAATAAGAGAATCGACGTTTCCAATGTCGCCAAGAGCACGACGATTCTTTGCTGCTGCGTTTTTGAGGTCGATGGGATCACCTGATAAATTTTAACAAAAAGCAACCTATCAAGATTTGGATCCTTGGAAAACAGATTTGTAAGCAATCTTTGATAACATCTAAATAAAAGGATTCATAGATGAGAGTTTTTATGCAGATCCTAGAGTTAAAACAAAGATTCATCAGAGGGGAGAAACAAACCTCTAACTGGTTGAGGATGAACAACTGGTCCTGTCGCCATGATTTCTGGTGTTTTCAAACTCTCTGATTACTCCAAGATAAGGGGTTTCTAGATGAGAAGAAGGATGATTGAGATTTGAGAGAGAGCGCTTAAGGGATAGAGAAGAGAGGAGGAGCCATTAAAAGCATAATCGCAACGGTCAAATTATTAGCGGGATTAGACTTCTAGCCGTTGGATGATGAACTTTAAATCTAACGGTGGATAAGGAGGTTTTGTCTTATAGGATTGTGAAGATTCACGCCTTTCACACACTTAATGACAAGGTCCGAGTTTTAATTACTGGTTTATTTCTTCCCATTAGTGACAAGTTTGGAGTTTGATTTCTTCCTATAATTGGTTTTCTTTTCTTTTTTAAGGGAGTCAAAGCAACGTTTAAATATTGTTATCACCTTATTAGCACACCACAGTTCATGTAAACGATTAAAGATTGGTCGTTCGTTTTTTGTTTGAATTTATATTTTATATGAACCACCTTACAAGAAAGGTAGCATTCTCACTTTATTAATATACCATTGTTGTAAGATAGTGCTTTTTATCCAATGAACATGGGTCTCTTAATTAAATCACAAGGCCACAAAATTACTTAATGCAATTTAGTAAACTTCGAAATAAATAACTCTATGCTTAATCTTGAGGTTACATAGCAATTTGCAAGTCACATCATTACAAAAGGGATAAACATCATATATCAACGCAAACTCCAAACAGATAAACAATCAAACTGTTTTTCAATGGCGTAACTACAATATGAATAAGTAAAATAATTATGTAACACTCTATAAAAGTTAACTCATCATTATCAAACATTTCGCAGACAATAAAACAATATCGAGTTAAAACCACATAAAGGAGATATATTGGATTGAACATAGAGAAATGGGAGATGTCAGATAAATTGCCAAATAGAGTTTTTGAGGTCATGATGAAACCATTCGCACATCTAATTGAATCATCATCCATTTACCATTCCTCCAAATTACAGAAAAAAGAGTTGACGGCGAAGTCAGATTATAAAATGCCAAATAAAGTTTTTGAGCTCATGATGAAACCATTCGCACATCTAATTGAATCATCATCCCTCGCCGTTTTTCACTTCAAAGAAACAACCAACGTAACAAAATTAAACGATCGTGCAGTCTGAAAAACAATTCCTCAGATTACAAGAAACGATGCTGCAGATTATAAAAAACACAAAAAAAAAAAACTAAATTGCAGAACAACCAACCCTAGACGATGACGGCTAATAATAATCGCAAGGATATATATATGAAAGGGGTCTCTTTTAAAATTACGCTTCTACCCTTATGAAGTTCATGGGCTTTTATTATCTGAAGGGCCTTCGGACATTATTTCATGACCACGTGTTACAGTTGAACCGTTCTTTGTTAATCTCTCGAAGCTAATCTAGGGATTAGGGAACATTCACAATGATGAATTAAACTTTTTCCTAAACATGCGAAACAAAATATTTTGGCACTTAGTTTCAGGAAAAGATTCACAGTGATGAATAAAACTTTTTACAAACATTGAGTGATACAAAGCTTTACAAAAAGAGGGAGAAGAACACAACTTTCTTAACCACTCATAGTAACCTCATCTTTTCTTCACACTCTCTTTCTCATACGAATCCAATTAGTAATTCACGAGCAGCAACATCTACGTTACCAGTCATCATCGAGACTAGCCCGGTGAAAACACATGACAGTGCAAATGAATATGAAGAATGATGTGAACTCTATGAGCATTGCACCTGTCTCGATCATCTGTGCGTGCCTTAAGATGATTGGGATAGCAAGGCTTCCCACGGTCGATGCTCCGGTCAAGAACTTCGCTGCGTCTATCCACCTGCGTTTTATGGACGAGCCAATTTGGTAATCGATCTTTCGTTTAACTCAAAGAAGCAATAAAGTCTCTAGTAACTAACCCTCCACCGTCCCGACTAATAAGGAATTGGGTTGAGCCTCCTCCAAAGAACATACAAGGCATAGGCACCACTACATACATGAGTGCTGATAGCATTGGCCACCAGTTACCATATATCGCGCATGCCTGACCATTATGAACAAATAGTTATCACTATATCTCCCAGATGACTATAACACGTGTTACTCATTGCATGGTATAACCAGGTATACCAAAGGAAATCACAAAATATGGGAAACGTATCAGATTTGTAAATCAGATGATCCTTTCTTCTTCTAATCGAAGTGCAAAAAAAAAAAAAAACTATACCTATACAAGGACCTGATATAAGCTGAGGAGAGAAGATGCTTGAGTTTATAGAAGTTGTTCAGAAAGTCTAAGTCAATTAACAAGTTAGACATTGAGGTCGGCTAAGGACCCCAGCTTACCATATGCTCCGGTCAAATAGTGTTGTAAGGATAAGAATTCTAAGTGTAATTTTGGTTTTTGGGATCCAGAGATCGCTAGTCAACATACTACAAGAGAGTAAAGCTCAAAACTTCAAATATGAAAGAAGGTTTGAATGTAACAAACTTTACTTCACAGAGTATCTCTCCCAGTAAAACGGGCCAAAAGACTCACAACTCTGTTTGCTACATCAACAAGGGTACAAAAGGAGACCAGTATACTCAGCTCACAACCTAACAGCAGAACTAGCTAACCATCTCTTGCAGGATTTAAAGCTACTAAGTCATGATCTTATGATCAAGCTTCAAGGGTTATAAGCAGATAGCTATATTCAGAAACGTACCAGGATCTGTAGGAGGATACTAGATGAAAACATGAAAGCAAGTCCAGCAAGTCTGTGCAATCAAGAAAAATAAAATCTGTAAGATCACGACACACGAGAATACACTGGCAGATGTAACAACAAGGGTAATTAAAGAGCATCAAGTCTTAGAACTTACACTGTACCAAGAAAGCAATTTGAGCATTCCAGAAGAAATCAGCATCGGAAAAAATTTAGAAAAGAGCAAACAATGAGTGAGTTTGAACAATGCAAAACCCAGAAACCCTAGCTCACAAAATTAAACAATTCACGAAGCACAAAATAACTATAATCTGAGTAAATCAATACCAATCTCTAATACGTATGGAATATATGAACATAGAGCAAGGGAGAAAAGTAAAAGGGGAAAATCGACTTGAATCTGATTCGATTCCGTCGGGAAATGATACAGTTGGAAGATAGGTGATTGATTACCTTCGATGGTCATCGCCATGTCGGCGAATGAAAATGTTCTGATTACCGGAGATCGAGTCTTGAATGATCGCCGGTGACGATAAAAGAGAAGGTGATGATTTCGTTGTTCCCCTTAGAGAGATACAGAAGGAGAGAGCCCAGAGAGGAGTCGCGATTTGAGAGCAAAATGAAAATTAGTGACCGGTCAAAATTGGTTTTCTCACCGTTCATCGATTTCATCTTTTTGGTTTGGTTGGTTTATTTTGGTTATAATTGGTTTCCAGGATTGTGGTTTTGATAATACAGCTAGTAGTCGATTTTAAAATATCACAAACTAAATGACATGAAAAAAAAATTACGATCAAAATTTGGGTTGCAAGGACCACATAAAACTCATTCCTAAATCATACGTAATAAAAATGATTTTATAACTGAAATTTTTAACCAAAGTTCATACCAATCATCAAAATATGTGAAATGCTAAATATTTTTTTCTTTTCATTTTTTGTTATTTAAATGCAATCAACTATGATTGAAACTGCATCAACGAAAAAGTATTATTAAACTATTAAGCAACCATAAGTTGAGTTGATTCGTTTCCATAATTTTAGTTAGAGTACGTAAATCTCCATCATAATACACTATCTATGCTATCATTGTTTGTTTTTTTTTTCTTTTTTTTGCTAAGAATGTAAATATCATTAGAAATGAAATGTTTGGTATTACAAGAGACGTATTACCTAAATTAAATTAACCTTGGCAAAAAGAAATAAAAACAAGGTTAAGATAAAGAGTAGTTAATCAGGAGAGATTAATGGATCCAAAGTAGCATAAGTTGTTTCCAATGCTTTCTATGTCTTCGAGAAGTAATGGTATTGCGCACCTCACGATCTATGCTATCATGGTTGGTGCGTTTATGACATGCTGCTGCTGGTGACGATTCAAAAGTGTTTATCAGTTGTTCATTATGATGCCATTGTGATGTACCATTACTAATTTCTTACTTAAATAAGGTGTTGTTTTTTGTTTTGCTCCAAATAATAAGGTGTTGTTTAAAAGGGGCTCTTTCGTTTTGGAGTAAAAGTCTCTCTGAGTAGCTGTATATTATTTAAGTAGCATAGTCCAATTATTTGACAATGAAAAAAAGTGTATAGTCCAATGAATACCAAATGAATTGACGTCACCACTAGTTGAGACCTGAGACAAGCAAGTGATCGTTAAATCAAGGAGAACGCAAGTGGACGAGGCCGACATGATCCTAACTATTGGACTCCCACTTGTGAAACTTACTTGATCCATTTCCCACTTCATAATTTCGTAAAAAAATTAAGACAATGAGAATGAATTTATTTATTTATTTTTCGGTAGAACAATGATTTTTATTTTGTCCAAATAAAACAATCGTGAAAAATTATGTTTTGGACATTATCAACTTTGTGAGTAAAACAAATTTTGTAGTTTCTTTTAACCAATATTTTCGAAGTCAACTTTTTTCTACGTGTGAGTGTATTGAGTAAATGATAGATATGTCAATAATAACATAACTCATCAATCAATCTGGCTTCAATAGAACTAGAGAAGTTATAACGTTTTTTTTTTTTTAGACAAGAGGGTTTTATAACTCTAGACTAGTTTCATAGTCCATGAAAAAAACATCAAATCTCCTAAATGGCTGGACATAATTCAGATGATTTTGTATGAAATAAAACATAAAACATATATTTTCTTGCATATCTGGAGATTTTTGTTTCTTTATTACAATGACTAATTAATTTACCTTGTTCCTTTTTATTTTTGCAAAATGATTACTGTTATCTATTTTGTCCGTTTCTAATAAAATAAAATAACAATCTGAGCTGTGGAAAGAAAAAAAAAGGAAAAGCGAGGAGAGCTAATCTGAGTCGTTGCCTCTGTCCACTGGCTCGGACCGACCTCGTACCTCTTTCATTTGTCCTCGAGCTTATAATAGAGGCTACGCCGTCGCCGCCACCTCCGCTCCATCCATTCACGGCCAAGCGACGACTCCACCGCTTAGGCTTGGCGTCTGAGGTATACTGATCAACGCTTTCTGTTTTCGGAGGAGCGAGGCGGAGATCAGCTTCTCTTATGTCTACTCAAACATATCATTCTTCTTTAGCCACTCGATTTCTTCTCTAGCGGCTCCAGAGGTTTCGTCGCTACAGAGTCAAGTTCCTCTTTTCAGGTTTTGTGGTAAGTAATCGTTAAACCCTAAGTATCGGACCTTGTTGTTTAATCTGTTCGTGTTTACTCTCAATTACATATGCATTCTTCTGCTTAATCGTTTCTTTTAGTTTAATTTCTAGGGTTTACATCCCAAAGGTCTGATCTTTTTGCATATTTGTGTGAATCTTAGTTTTTTTTTTTTTTTTTGGAATTGAATGTGATGAGTTGGGTTTGATACTGTTAAAGATCAAATCTTTAGCTTCGTTGAAGCTTCATATTTATGTCAACAATGCAAGGTTTATTTTTCTTCCACCTTTGATTTGATATTTATAATTGTTTCTTTGAAGGTGAACAAGATTTTAGTTACAAAAAAATGGTGGGACTGGAAGATGATACTGAGAGAGAGAGGTCACCAGTCGTAGAGAATGGTTTTTCCAATGGGTCTCGGTCTTCTTCTTCTAGCGCAGGTGTTTTGTCTCCATCACGAAAGGTCACTCAGGGGAACGATACACTTTCTTATGCCAATATTCTTCGGGCAAGAAACAAGTTTGCTGATGCGCTTGCTCTCTATGAGGCTATGCTGGAGAAAGATAGCAAGAATGTTGAAGCTCACATTGGAAAAGGGATATGCTTGCAGACGCAGAACAAAGGGAATCTAGCTTTCGATTGTTTTTCTGAAGCGATCAGGTTGGATCCGCATAATGCTTGTGCCCTTACACACTGTGGTATACTTCATAAAGAAGAAGGACGCCTCGTAGAAGCTGCTGAGGTGCAACATTACATTACCTTCTATCTGTGATGATTTGCATTAGAGGGTGCTGCATTAGTTAGACCATTGAACTTGTTAAATTGGTGATATGCAATTATGCATTAGGTTTTTTGCTAGGTAATCAGTTTCTAACGATTAATCATCATATTTTGCACAGTCCTACCAGAAAGCATTGATGGCAGATGCATCATACAAGCCAGCAGCAGAGTGTTTAGCCATTGTTTTGACCGACCTTGGAACTAGCCTGAAGCTGGCTGGGAATACTCAGGAAGGAATTCAAAAGTATTACGAAGCCCTTAAGATTGACCCACACTATGCTGTAATTTTCTGTTCCTCTACCATTTCACACTCTTGGTACCATTTAACTGATTCTCTAATTCAGTATGTTATAATATATTTATGCAGCCTGCATATTACAACTTAGGTGTTGTATACTCCGAAATGATGCAATATGACAATGCCTTGAGCTGCTACGAGAAGGCTGCACTTGAGAGGCCTATGTATGCTGAAGCATATTGTAACATGGGTGTCATTTATAAGAACCGTGGTGACTTGGAGATGGCAATCACTTGTTATGAGAGGTAGCATATCTGTTAATTCATCTCTAACTGTTGACTGGTTTCTTGCTACTTTGTTGAACGTGCAAGTAAGGCGCTGATTTTTTTCTCTTCTTCTTCTGCCTTTAGATGTCTAGCTGTGTCTCCAAACTTTGAGATTGCGAAGAACAATATGGCCATAGCTCTGACAGATTTAGGAACAAAGGTAAGAATCCTTAAATTTTATCACAATTTATAACTCAAGTATACTTTTTGTAAGGGGCGCCTTCTGGAAAATTCGTTATAAAACTTCGTTTTGTTTAGCTCCCCTTTGTGCTGTGTGTGCTTTGTACTTATGTCACGGCAATGGCATTGGAATCTGTTTATGTTCTTTACTAGTGAACTTTTGCGCTGAATAATTTTGATTTGCAGTTTCTTAATCCTTCTTTTCCATTGGCGAGAAGCTGTTCAGCTGTGAGTACATCTGACTTGTCAAATGTCAATGATATTTCAGGTTAAACTTGAAGGCGATGTAACCCAAGGAGTGGCATATTACAAGAAGGCTCTCTATTATAACTGGCACTATGCAGATGCTATGTACAATCTTGGGGTGGCTTATGGAGAAATGCTAAAGTTCGACATGGTATTTAATTTGTGATTTGTTCATTTCTGTAAGTCAGTAATGGTGTGGTTGTTATCGCGTGTTTATCCTTTCCTCGCCACTTTACTCGCTTGATAAAATGATATATATCTTGACTAGTTTATCTACCTAGATTTTTATCCTTCTCCACATGTTCTCGTAATTAATCCAAAACTCTGTATGTAGATCTCTATATTATAATGGAATTGTAGAGCCAAAGAATGAAATATGTCTGTGGTCATGATTGCATTCTCAATGTGCAGGCGATTGTCTTCTATGAGCTTGCTTTCCACTTTAATCCACATTGTGCTGAGGCTTGCAACAATTTGGGAGTACTTTACAAAGACCGTGACAACCTTGATAAAGCTGTGGAGTGTTATCAGGTAATATTTTTGCAGATATCTGTAGCGTTTCATGAGAATTTCATTGTGTTTGGTGGCTTATTATATCTCCCAACCTATGTAGATGGCTCTATCAATCAAACCAAATTTTGCACAGTCGCTTAATAACCTTGGTGTCGTCTATACAGTCCAGGTTTGATATATATTAAGGGCGGCTTAATGTTTTCTTAATTGAATCTCCTAAGTCGATAGAATGCCAATTCCTCTGATATTACAGGGGAAAATGGATGCTGCTGCCAGCATGATTGAGAAGGCTATACTTGCTAATCCCACATATGCAGAAGCTTTTAACAACCTAGGTCTGTTTTCTCATCTTCTGTTCTTTACGAGCTTCCTCACGTGTTACAACTGCTTAGAAACTATATTCCTTTGAAATTTAGATTTTATGTTTGTCCTTTTGTTTCTACCTCCCTGGCGCTAAGAGTCTTGTAGTGTCTGTGATAACCAGTTTCATGGTGCGATTCAAATGTAGGTGTTCTTTACAGAGATGCTGGAAATATAACTATGGCTATCGATGCTTATGAGGAATGCCTTAAGATAGATCCAGATTCTCGCAATGCTGGCCAGGTATCTATACTTTAGCGTGGTCTTCTTGTTATGAGGTTGAAAGATATATGTGTTTAAAACCTTCTTGTCCCCTTTTGTAGAACCGATTGCTTGCCATGAATTACATAAATGAAGGACTCGATGACAAACTATTTGAGGCTCACAGGTAAGCACATATATTATTAATGTAGATTTGTATTATGTTGCTTTTATGGGTCTTACAGTGAAAAAATCTTCTGAACACAGAGACTGGGGTTGGCGCTTCACAAGATTACACCCTCAATACACTTCATGGGATAATCTGAAAGATCCAGAGCGACCTATCACCATTGGATATATCTCACCAGATTTCTTCACTCATTCAGTATCTTATTTCATTGAAGCTCCCCTTACGCATCATGATTATACAAAGTACAAAGTGGTGGTTTATTCAGCGGTAGTTAAGGTAGGATTTTTACCTATATAACTTATATAGATACATTTTCCCTCTAAGCAATTCATTTCCTGGTTCTCGTGGCATTTTTCCCTTTTGAGCAATCATTGGTCTCTCATGGCTTTGCAGGCAGATGCAAAAACATACAGGTTTAGGGATAAAGTGTTGAAGAAAGGTGGAGTTTGGAAGGATATATACGGGATAGATGAGAAAAAGATAGCAAGTATGGTCAGAGAGGACAAAATCGACATTTTGGTAGAACTCACTGGTCATACGGCAAACAACAAGTTGGGAACAATGGCCTGCAGACCAGCACCGGTTCAGGTGAGAGGATATATTAAACCTATCTCATTTTGTTGTTTCGGGTTTTGCCTTTGACTTTCCATTTCAAGTGTACTTATATTGGCTAAGATACCAGGTTACTTGGATCGGCTATCCAAATACTACGGGTTTGCCCACTGTTGATTACAGAATTACAGATTCGTTGGCTGATCCACCAGATACCAAACAAAAGTACGTTTTGGTTCAAGATGCAATTTTGGGTTTCGGAAGTGCTCCAAATAAAAATCTTAATTTTTATTTATTTATTTTGTGATATTTGATTGCAGGCAGGTCGAGGAGCTGGTTAGGCTTCCGGACTGTTTTCTTTGTTATACACCTTCCCCAGAGGCTGGTCCTGTTTGTCCAACACCTGCGCTTTCTAATGGCTTTGTCACATTTGGTAGTTTCAACAACCTCGCAAAGGTTAAAAAATTTGTGTCCTTGGATTATGCACACCAATCTCCCCTAGTATCTCTTTCAATGTTTTGACAGGTTTATCTCTGTTTGTGCAAATCAGATAACTCCTAAGGTGCTGCAAGTGTGGGCTAGGATACTGTGTGCAGTTCCCAATTCTCGTCTAGTGGTAAAATGCAAACCTTTCTGCTGCGATAGCATTAGGCAGAGGTTTCTCACCACGCTGGAGCAGCTTGGGTTAGAATCAAAGCGTGTTGATCTCTTGCCTTTGATTCTTTTCAATCACGACCATATGCAAGCCTATTCCTTGATGGATATTAGGTAAGATTTGACACATAGTGCTCTGTAAAACACCGAGGCTTATAGATTCACATATTTAATTTACATTTATTGCAGTTTGGACACATTCCCTTATGCTGGAACTACCACTACCTGTGAGTCTCTCTACATGGGAGTTCCATGTGTTACAATGGCTGGCTCAGTACATGCTCATAATGTTGGTGTCAGTCTTCTCACTAAAGTTGGTAAGCTCTTAGCAAAATTTTTTTTTTTTTTTTTGCAAAAATTGTTGTTAGTCGGACATCTTTTAGCTAATTCAGCCATTTCTTGATTCAGGATTAGGACACCTGGTTGCCAAAAATGAGGATGAGTATGTTCAGCTATCTGTTGATCTAGCCTCTGATGTCACAGCTCTTTCTAAATTGAGAATGAGTCTCCGGGATCTAATGGCTGGATCTCCTGTTTGTAATGGTCCTTCCTTTGCTGTTGGTCTTGAATCCGCATATCGGAATATGTGGAAAAAGTACTGCAAAGGTGAAGTGCCGTCCTTAAGGCGAATGGAAATGCTGCAAAAAGAGGTCCATGATGATCCCTTAATCTCAAAAGACTTGGGACCATCAAGAGTCAGCGTTACTGGAGAAGCCACTCCGTCTCTCAAGGCCAATGGTTCTGCTCCTGTACCTTCCTCTTTACCAACCCAATCCCCGCAGCTCTCAAAGAGAATGGACTCCACTAGCTAGATAACCAGCAAATCGAGCTGCTGCGAAATGCCGGCAGAGAGTCTTGACCCATCTGGAAAAGGTGTGAAAGAAAGAGTCGATGAGCTTTTCCTGCTATTTACTTCCAAGACAATAGGAACTAGACTTTAGATTACTGCTTGTGTAGTAAAAAGAATAGTAAAACCAGCTCTTTCTTTTGTTGTATCTCTTTCTACTCTTAGTTTAGCTTTACATGATTCTTGGGAAGTCGTTAGGTGGTAGTGGATTTGGAGTTTTTCTTCTCATTTGAGAGATCAAGTTGTTGTGTATCGATTAGGGTTTTAAGGCTTTTTAGGATGTTTTCATGTGTTGGATTTTGACTCATATGATAGTAAATATAGTTATAGAAAGCTTTTCGGTGCCTTTACCTATTTCATAATATAATTATCTAAAACTCCTGCTTAAGCTTAATCCCATAGGTGAGACCCAATGAAAGACTTTTGACTTGTATGATTATGTTGCCAACTCCATATCTCTCTTTAATTAATTAATATGGAGAGAGTAAAAAGGCAAGCAACTAACTACTCTTCAATTCAACACTTCTTCTGCTCCATTGCTTCCACCAGAACCCTAAAGACCTTATAAAACCCAATCCCAAATCCCTTTGCTCATTCACCACCAAAGCATCCAACTTTCTTTGCTTCCTCTTTCAAAGCAACACAAAATATTAAATCTCAAGAAACAAAGTAAAGAAAAATGAAGAACGAATCTACCTTCATTGATGTCCCTGCAGAATCCAGCTCAGCCATGAAAGGCAAAGCTCCTCTAATCGGTGTAGCAAGAGACCACACTACTAGTGGCTCAGGTGGATACAACAGAGGACTCGCCATCTTTGACTTCCTCCTCCGTTTAGCTGCCATTGTTGCAGCTTTAGCTGCTGCCGCCACGATGGGAACAAGCGACGAGACTCTTCCCTTCTTCACACAGTTCTTACAGTTCGAAGCTAGCTACGACGATCTACCAACTTTCCAGTACGACTCATAGATGCTTGATTGATCAAACAGATGCTTGTGTTTTTCTTGAGAAACACGTCACCTAATTAGGTCATATTTTTTCTTCAGGTTCTTTGTGATTGCCATGGCCCTTGTAGGAGGATATCTCGTTCTGTCTCTTCCAATCTCCGTCGTCACAATCCTTCGCCCTCTCGCCACCGCCCCAAGACTCCTCTTGCTCGTTCTTGACACTGTATACACTCAAAACTCTTCAAATTATATTGCTTTAAAATAAAACTTTAGTATCAAGTAAAATACTAAGAATTGTGTTGGGAACAGGGGGTCCTGGCGTTGAACACGGCGGCTGCATCATCGGCGGCAGCAATATCATATCTAGCACACAGTGGTAACCAGAACACGAACTGGCTCCCCATTTGCCAACAGTTTGGAGACTTCTGTCAAAAATCCAGCGGAGCTGTTGTCTCTGCCTTTGTCTCCGTCGTATTCTTCACCATCCTCGTTGTCATCTCCGGCGTCGCTCTGAAAAGACACTAATCAAAACCTTATATGTGTGTTCATCATTATTGTAAAATTTATGTCACCATTGTGTAATTATTACTCATCCATGGCCTTGTGAATTGTGTTGTATTAATCTTTTTAAAAAGGAAAATGAAAGTGTGATTGTAGCTCTGCTTTTCTGGAAAAAAATTGAAATGAGTTTCTCAATTTTTTGTCCACCAAAGCCTATGAGATTATAAATGTCTCCTATATTTGTCTCTACGAAAATACCCGGTAATGATAATGTTACAGTGAGTAGCAGAGAAATATCTTACGTGGTGTTATCTTAGTGGACGTTCACGGAGTTGTCGTTGGTCATAATGTTTCTGTCTTCCTTTTTTTGGTTTAAGGATAAACGAGCCTTCCTGGTGCCACGTCACCTTTTCGTCTTCTGCTACTTCGTCTTCTTCACTAAATGATTCAGTATTTTCTCCTCAATCTTCTCCATTTTCTCACCAAACCAAAATCGTGAAAGAATATTTTCCCGCTTCATGTAGATGGCAGCTAGACTACAACGACCTGGGCTTGTATCCTCAAGGTAAATCAAACTCACTACAATTTTCAGATCATTCCCAGAAATTTATTAGTGGAATTAATCAAATTTGGGGTTTTCTCCGTCGTCCATCTTCACCAGTGTTCAATTTTCGATTCCGTTTATACACTCGCTTAGCTCAATCATTAGAGTAGGTGCAGCTTAGTTTAAGTCAAACCCAGAAAAGGGAAACTTAGACGAATGATTCAATTTTGTACTTTGTTCACGGTAGATCATTCTTTTGATTTTAGTGGCTGCTTAATAACTGAATCTCGCCTTTTGTAGCTCTACTTCAAAACCATGTCTTCCAAGGATGTCCATTGTTACTTTCATATCCTGCAAAAGGACTGTACACTTGGAGTACTTATCAAATTGCTTGAGCAATCCGAGGAGCCAATTGTTTGTTAGATATGGTTTTCTGGAAAGGAGCAACAAGAAGAAATCACAGAGGCTGGTCTTGGCATCTGCTGAAGATGGAGTAGCTATTAATGGAAGTCCTCAGCCAAGATCTAGTAGTAATTTGGAGGACATGAGGACTAGTTTCACCGGATCATTACAAGACGAAAACAATTCTAATGGACTTAACCAGTCTTTGCATGATGCTGCTAGATCTATTGAATTGGCTGTTAAAGAGAAGATTACTCCGTCCAGATTTTCGTGGTTTCCTTCGACTTGGCTTGGTGCTGATAAATATGCATGGGTGAAGACTCTTTCGTATCAGGTCCGTATGTGCCTTTTAGCTGCACTCTCTTGTTTTACATTAGTTTGATGATTACAGTATTTCTCAGTTCAACTTACATTCATGATTTTACAGGCTTCTCTGTACTCCTTACTGCAAGCAGTAAATGAGATTTCATCTAGAGGCAATTACAGAGACGAGGATATTAATGTCTTTGTTCAAAGAAGGTACTGCACCAATTACTTATTGAATCTGGTATTTGACATGAACACAACTTTTCAATTCGTTTTTTTGTTACCTATAAGTTTATCTCAGCTACTTCCTTGTCTAAAGATTAGATTTCTGTAATGGTTAAATCTATCGATGCAATGTCTAAGTTGGCTTTCTGAGTCAGGCCATATCTTCCGGCTAAGCTATTCCTAATGAATCTCAGGATCACTATGTTAACTAGTGAACAGAAAGTTTCTAGCTTTTGCAAAGATTGTGTGAGATTTCCAGTGGTGTTGCTTTGTTTTAGTTCCTGCATATTTCCCTGAGGAATCTTCTTTCATCAATGATGGAAATCTTTCTGGAACTGGTCGTCGCTATCTAACACTTCAACCTTTGAGTTTTTATTTTTAACTATTTTGCTTATGTTCAATTTTTGGCATTATGCAGCTTATCACGCCAAGCTGCTCCCCTTGAGAATATGATGCGAGAGAATCTTTCTTCCAAGCATCCTAAAGCCTATGAATGGTTTTGGTCCGAGCAAGTTCCTTCCGTGGTGACATCTTTTGTGAATTATCTTGAGGGGGACCAACGTTTTGTTGCTGCCACTTCTGTGTATGTTTTCTTTTTCAAAACTCCTTCTTTTTGGTTTAATGCTTAGTCTCACCTTATTAGTAAATACTGTAAAACACGAGTTTGATTGTGAGGTTTTGAAAAAGTAATGATTCTTTATGGTTCCTCCAGCTATGCAAAAGGAAAGTCCGCAGCTGCAAGTAATGAGATTGAAGTGTCACTTCTCATGCTTGTACTCAATTGCATTGCAGCAATCACGAAAGTTGGCCCAGCAAAATTTTCCTGCCCACCCTTCTTCTCTATGATTCCAGATACAACTGGAAGATTGATGGAAAAACTTGTAGACTTCGTTCCACTCCCTCAAGCGTATCATTCAATCAAAAGCATAGGCCTACAAAGAGAATTTCTTACTCATTTTGGTCCTCGCGCAGCAGTGTGCAGAGTTAATGGTGACATTGATACAGATGAAGTTATTTTCTGGGTTGATCTTATACAGAAACAACTGCAGCGGGCTATAGATAGGGAGAAAATATGGTCAAAGTTAACAACATCCGAAAGTATAGAGGTAAGAACTGTCCAGAGGATACATTTAAACTGTTTATAGACTTTCTGTGCATTGGTCAAATTAGTTCTTTTTGATGTTTGAATATGAGCATAATAGCTTGTCTAGATTACTCACCTTATAAAGTGACTTTGACCATGAGAAAGTGGCACAAATTTAAGGGAGCCCTAGAGGATCTAGATAAAGTGAAGCTAGTAGAAGCAAAAACAAATAATGGGAGACTATAGTTTACGGAGTTACTTTTCCTAAAAAAACAGTGATTCCAAGTTTATCTCGGTTTTATTACCCTGCAAGATTTATTGTATACTTGTATATAAATCTTTTGAAGTTAATTGGCACCTGTCGGTGCCTTGCAGGTTTTGGAGAGAGATTTAGCAATTTTTGGATTCTTCATTGCTTTGGGCAGGAGCACACAGTCCATTTTAGCTGCAAATGGTTTTGATTCTCTGGAGAATCCTTTGGAAGACCTTGTTAGGTAATTGTCACTGTTTCACCCTATTCTCATTCCTATAAACTTTTGTAAGTTTGTGTTTGCTTGTCAAATTGTTGACCAATACTCATGAACTTTTAATATTCAGGCATCTTATTGGAGGCAGCGTCCTGTACTATCCTCAACTTTCAGCCATCAGTTCATACCAGCTGTATGTAGAGGTAGACATTAATCACATCATCAGTTGAAATTCCCTAAGGATTATATTGATGTCTTTTCATGGAAATTAATTGTGTAGGTTGTTTGCGAAGAACTAGAATGGATTCCTTTCTATCCAAACAATACTGGAACACAGCCACCAAACCAATCACATGGGCATAAGACCAAACCAGAAGGACCACCCAATTATGAAGTTATTCCCCAACTGTTGGATGTTTGTTCTTATTGGCTACAGAGTTTTATTAAATATAGTAAATGGCCAGAGAATCCATCTAATGTCAAGGCAGCAAAATTCTTATCTAAGGGGTATTTGACATAATGTTTAATTGTTTACTCAATATTTGGACAAGAAAGAACGTTTTTATTTATCCTGCTGATGGTCTTTCTTAATGTTCAGGCACAAGACTTTGGTTCGGTGTAAAGAAGAACTGGGGATATTAAAGTAAGATAACGGAACCTCTCTCTCTGATTTATACATTCTTGCCTGCAGTTGGAAAATCACTTTCCTACTTGATTGGTATACTCGACTAATAATTGTGATTGTCCCTGTGTGAAAAATACTTCCAAGCAAAATCCAAAGCATATGTCTTGGATATTTACAATTATGTCGTAGTTACAACAAATTGAGTGGAAAGCACCCTTAACGGCCATCTGCATTAACTTTACATTTGTGACATTCATGATTCTGGAACCTGCCTTTATCAGTTAATCCCAATCTAGCAGACTGTCTGCATTTGGATTACTTGTGATGCAGGATGGAAGTAACAAATACCTTCTTTTTTTTTTACAGGAATGCATCATCAATTGTTAGAGAGTCGAACTCATTTGACAAGGTTGGTCTTTTATGAAATTTTCTATTGGGAAGAACTGTTGTACTTCTTAGTTCTTACACTACTTGTATCCGATTCATGTTAAAGATTTTTGTCATATTGAAGACAATTTATATACTAACAGTACATAGTCCCCAGGCCCTAGAAAGTGTAGATGAGGCCCTCGTTAGACTGGAAAGCCTGCTACAGGAGTTGTATGTATCAAACTCATCGTCTGGAAAGGAACAAATAAAAGCCGCGTGCTCTGACCTAGAGAAAATACGGAAGCTTAAGAAAGAGGCTGAATTTCTGGAGGCAACTTTCAGAGCCAAAGCAGCTTCCTTGCAACAGGTTTTTTTTTTTCATTGTCACTTTTTGTTTTGATCCTGCTAGTTATAATTTATCTGAATGCTAGATGGACCAAAGCAAACCAATTGTATCCCTCTCTAAGCAGTGTAGCATCAGTCTCAGACTCTCAGTATAGGACAATAAAGTAATAATTGAGAGTGCATGTTTTGTTTTTAAATTTGTGTGGGAGACTATAACCTCATATGTTAAACTCAGGGAGGTGACAAAAATGATTCTCAAGAATCCTACGAGGTACAAAAACGGTATTTTAAAGGGAAAGACACAAAGAACGCAAATAGTTCTGAGGATCAAGGCAAAAGGTATGCTACCTATTGCTTAGTATTATTCATCTTCATGCTTGCCGTGTTAGTTTCATCTATATAAGGGTGACTACTCTTTTGTTCCACGCTGGTCACAATGATGTATTTGTTCCCTCTGCATTAGTATAAGTCGTGGATTCTGGGGATTCTTTGTACGGCCTTCAAGGAAGAAGCTTGATCCTGAGTTATCGGTAAGCTCCATTTTGTGATCCTATCTCAAGTATTCTGGCAACGGGCTTTGCAGTTGTAGTATCCTGAAATTTTCTGGTGACTCTTCTACGTAGCACTCTGTGTTTGTTCAGTCTGTTACTTAGCATATACTACTCTTTTGTTTTCATTTATGCATTTAAAATCCAGTCATTTCCAGTCTAGCACGGATAAAGGTTTCAGGAATTAGTTTCGCATATGCAGGGAGATGAATATATTGGGAAATCCAGTGGAAACTTACTTAGCATAGACTCGGAACCAATTGAGATCAGCCGATTCGAAATTCTAAGGAACGAGCTAATAGAACTCGAAAAGCGGGTCAAAAGAAGCACTGATCAGTCAGTAGATGAGGAGGTTAGTAACTGCTGCAAGATTTCTTAGCTGTCAAATTGCTAGTTTCAATAATGCACTCTTTTCATCGTAAGTTAAATAAAAAGCTCATACCGAAAAGGAAAAATGAAAATACTATTTATCATTTCAGTTGAGTTAACCATCATTTTAGTAAGTCAAACCCTGTATGATGAATAATCCCGCACTAGGATAATTATGTGTTGTGCTCTTAGCTCTGTTTTTTTCATGATTAAACTTCTCAACATGGTAGAAGATGACCAATCAACTCCCTTATAGTAATCCAAAATGTTGGGTCTTGCGTCTTTTGTTTCACCAGTACAAGCTTCCAAGTGTTTGTTCATATGTTACAGGAATTAATCTCTGAGGATACACCTCAATCAAGCAGTAGAACGGAAAGTGTTCAGTTGGTTCAGACTCCCAAGAAGGAAAACATGATGGAGAAAACTCTTCAAAAGCTAAGAGAAGCCACCACGGTATCAATATCTTCAACTAAAGACTACAACTATATGGCGTGTTTCTGTGCCATTGGGTCATTGTCTTTTCCTCTTGTCAGCTTTGTTAACATTTTTCCATTTACAGGACGTGTGGCAAGGTACTCAACTTCTTGCCATTGATTCAGCAGCTGCAGTGCAGCTACTTCGGAGGTCTCTGATTGGTGATGAATTAACAGGAAAAGAAAAGAAAGCCCTGCGCAGAACCATGACTGACCTGGCGTCAGTTATTCCCATCGGTATTCTAATGCTTCTTCCTGTAAGTCAAAAATAACCTTACAGATAAGTTTATTTTCACTTCTTTTTTTATTATACACTTTTTTCTGAATCACTCCAAGCTACATCTTCAATTAGTTGCTTTGCACAATCTTATGGCGCTAACCTCTGCTGTTTAACATTTCTCATTCACAGCTCCATTTTCTAATCTATGGGACTAATATATTTAGTATGCTATTCTGAACAGGTTACAGCGGTTGGTCACGCTGCCATGCTGGCTGGAATTCAGAGATATGTACCAGGCCTGGTACGCATTCCTTCTCTGTATATAGATTCGTCAGAATTCAAAAACTTCTCATTGAATCAGTTTTGATGATATTCTTCATTCAGATTCCTTCCACATACGGGTCCGAAAGGTTGAACCTATTGAGACAGCTTGAGAAAATCAAGGAACTGCAAACAAATGAAACCGAGAGCGAAGAAGGCGTAGAGGAAATAGCATTATGAGTAGAAGGAAGCAATATAGACTTGTACCTCTATTCACTTTGTTCGGTAATTCATTGCCAAAAGCTGCGCATAGAGAATCTCGTTCCATGTGTCCGGTACTCCGGGTAAGCACCAGTGACTGCAGTCTTGAGGAGCATCTTCAGGAGTTCCCGGTTCTCGATACCGCGAAGGATGAGCATCTTTCCTGAACTCGGTCAGATATGTAATGTTCAGAAACTTAACCTTACTATGTTCATATCTCATTTCTTGGATTGCTTGAGAAATATAATTGTTGTGGATAGGGTCAGGTTCCATTTTCTTCATATCAGTCTCTGGCTCTGTATCTGCATCACACAAACCACCCAAGTTCCATGTCCCATTCCTACAACACCCATAAAGGTCAAACCTGGGTCAAAGTTCTAAAGACTATGTCGTCTGATTCGTCCTCTTTTAATTGTTTCTGAAACAGACCTGTAGTGTACAGGAGAGAAGCTTCTGAAGAAGACATGACTCCTCTCAGAATCTAGTCTCTCTAAAACCCATGACTTCCATGTCTTTAAAGACTTCTCAAATCCCTCCATTACTCCCATCGTCTTGTTCAATTTCCCTCCCTCCTGAAAATAGCAACCCCTGCAACCACAACAACAACAACAGGAAGAAACCCGGTAAGACTCATCAAACACCTTTCTCTTGTTACCAGAATGTTGCATTCAACATGAAGATCTTACGCGATAAAGGTCTTGTCTTCGTTCCACCAATGCCCTGTATTGAAGACTAGAACATCAGAGCCGACCCATTTTTTGGACTGCCAGTTAAACTCATCGACTCTAACAGTCATTTTGACATCTACCGGTGAGTTCTCAGGAGGCCGACCAACCACAACCAGAAACGGTGTTCTATGATATTCAACGGTTAGGTTTTGTTCCGGAAATCGCATCGAAAGGAAACCCTTATGCTTGCTTATAGGGTTTCCATTAACTTCATATATCTCAGATTTATTAGACACTGCTTGTGAAAGCATACACAGAAGAGATTCCCATTGGTTTCTTCCGATAGAATCTCCGACGAACACAATCCTCCCATTCCGACTCCTCTCCAGAAAATCACTTGCGTTAAATCTGTAATCGTTTTCACAACAAGTAAACATATTTAACACATAGAGTAAAAGAAAATTGAATTTGATTGGCATTGGCGCAAAGTTCATAAATAAAGGTTTAAAGTTTCAACCCTTACGTCACAAAAGCAATTCAAAATTCAAGTGGGCAAATCTTTGTTTCTTTTTAATCAAACAAGATTAAAGTTAGTTTTTAGAACCAGTGATTGTAATAACTCTATAAGCTCTAATGGATCAATGTAATTGCCTGTAACCCTAACCCTGATGTTTGTTTTACTCAGAACCATACCTTCAGGTCCAAGCAAAATTACATAAGAATTACCGTGGAAGATCGCAGCCATGTGGTTGCCATCGCCATTGTCGAAAACCAGAATCTTTTCTTCCATTATTCAGACAACGAAAACCAGGATCCAGAAACCGACACTCTTCTCCATAATAAGAGGTTTCGTCCACATCACGGCGTCGACGAACCCATCTTCCGTATGAATAGTCGCATACGTCGTCGTTTCCTCTTTCCTTCGTTAGGGTTCGGGGCGACAATAAGAATCCGAAACAGAGATGAGGCTCGAAGCCGGCAAGATCAACGACGATAACAGAGAATATTAGGAAGGTGATGAGAAGAGAGATCCCAACAAATATATGTTTCTTGATTTTCAACGTTGAGAAGAAAGGAGACGAAGATAGAGAGAAAATCTCCTTCAGAGGATTTGATTCTTGATGATGATCCATGTATGTCGTATAGAAGAGACGTGAAAATGTGAATATGCTGCGATCTTCTTTTGCGAGAGAAAAGTCTTAATAAATATGTTTCTGTAGGGAAATAAATTCGTTAATAAATTAATTTATAGATCCATCATCAATTCATCCATGTGACAGACAAAAGTATTAATGCAAATGCATCCCACATAATTTTATTAACGTATAGTAATAGAAGTTTACTCCCATGTTCGTTTCTACTATATCTTTTAGATCGAGACGAGTTTTAATTTCCCAATATATTAAAGCTGTAGTATAGCAAACTAATTTCCTTATACATCAATTTGATGATTCTGAGTATCTAATCTAATGATAATAATCAATGCATTGTCCTAATCGTTATTCTATGATGAAAGATAGTTGATGAGAGATTTAAGTTGAATTTCTTCGCCTACCATATTAATATAGATAAGGAATAGCCCGCAGATATAGTGTATATAGATATAATTAATTAAATTGGACCGAACTTTTCGGGTATGGTCGAGTATCCATTACCACCACTCACAAGTAGCACATGCTGATTTGCTTTACAATTTCAATATTTTTAAAAATCCCTATTGGTGAATCATTATACTAAAGAGCATTAATGGGAATGACGAAACAACTATAAGAGTGAAGAAACAAACACTAAAAAGGCATATTAATATGAAAAGGTTCATACAAGTATGTGAAGACTTTACCTTCACAAGATGGCTTTGATTTAATTACGAGTCCGTGAACTTATATAAACAAGGGAACACTATCAAAAGTAATAAAATCTTCTCTTTTCTACATGGAAATGTTTCAAATGACAAAGGTAATTACTACACTCTGTATGATTTAATATCCGAAAACTCTTTAATTTGAAGAGCACTAAAGAAACCAAAGAACAGAGAGAAGAGGAGAAACAAGAATTAGAGAATTAAAAAAAAAACAAAAAAAAAATAGAGAATAAAGAAGACTAAAAGTCATGATTGTTTGTTTGTGTTTATGCTTGTGTTTGTGTTGCCGTTTTAGAATGTTTTAATCATATATAGAAACAGAAACTTGCGTTTGTGTTGCCACTTACCATTTACCAATACACTCATATATATGCAGAAACACGAAGACAAACATAAATGCATAGAAAGAATTGGGACCTAAACCCATTTTTGTCATAGCTTGTAAAAATGATTCATATTCCTTTTACACTGTCTTTGTAATGCAAAAACAAAATAGAGAATCAAAAGAAGAGTGTAAGTAACACAGCAACAAATAAAATGGTCCCTGGCTTTGGCTTTGGAAAAGAGATAAAAGGCGATGTAACACAACCTATATATTTACACACATGCTATATATGAATATGCTCTCTCTTCTTTAATCATTCGTAATTAGGCCCACACCTTTTCTTCTCGTAATCTCCTCACATGAATCTCTCAACAGTTCCCAATTCATCTTTCATCATCAAATACATGCTACATGTGTATAAGGTTTAGCCTAGGCCTAGCTCACCAATTTGGGGTACCTGCCCTCAAATGACTTTTGTGCTATAGAAAGCTTTCATTGGTTTTATTTTAGCCTTCAAATATCAACTACTATAAACCCACACTAATTCACATCTTTTGCATATACTTTTTTTTTCTGTTCTGACTCAAATGTACAATAGAAACAAAATCTCATCTTTTATTTTTATTTTCAAATTAGTTAAATACTAAATACATAACGAAGCTACTAATAATATTAATTCTTGTCCATTTTTTCTCTATGACAATTGGGCCAAGTATGGGCCCATAATCTAAATTCTAAAGTTAAAAATCTAGAAAGTTGTCACTTCTTTTTGAATGTCAGTCATCAACCTCGTCCATCTCCTACCTGCTCCAATGCTTCCCCAGCAAATGATATATTCTGTTTCACAATTCCAACACGCAATTTTATTATTTTTATTATCATCAAAAACAAATTGTACACCGAATTGTATAGAATAATATGAAAAATAAAACTATCTTTAGTATTCACTTTATTTCATTAATTTAAGTATACAAATATATAATTCTAAGCATTTCAAATTATATCTGAACATTACAAAACATGGTAATAAATTCAAAACTTATGTCATTGATAAGTTTGTAATGCTTTTAGTCAGTTTTGCTTTCCAGCTTATTAGTCAATAATTTGGTTTCACAAAAAAAACTGACGGTGCCTAACAAATTAGAATAGTAAAACCAAAATAGAGACTGTTTTCACAGGAAACTATATACTTACGGCTGATATTAATTAATGAACAAAAGGAGGCTACAGAGACAAAAGAGTAAACAAAACAAATCAAAGTAATCAAATAAAAACCAAATTGGCCATGTGGTTTTACAGTCAAGTGTATAGTATTATTCTCTCTGATTCCTCCTTTATATAATTTATTAAACATAAAAATCTCTTTCAGGTCTATTTTAAAATTACTAATTTTCATCTGTCTCGTCTCGAGAAACAGCCACGACATCTGTTTAATAATTATATCATACGTAAGCAAAAATTTGAATCTGACAAAAATGTAAAAAAAAAAAATATTTACCATGGGATGAGGAGTTGAGTAATAGTAAATGTGTTGGTCATTATAGACATCAGGACGCGGTGGTGGCTCGACGGCATCACCATGACATTCGAGGTTCACGCCAAAAAGCCTCACCGTCCTCGAGCTACCTGCGACCACCGGTGGTATCGACTGAGCATGATCAACGACGGCGCCTACAATTTTTTTCCACCGTCAAGACACGTGCGCATCTTTTAGTTAAATTGTTTTTTTAACATAGAATTAAAAGGAAGAAATAAAGGGCACGTTAGTCTAAGTGGATTGGACGGTTCTCCTCACGCGCATGTAACGGATTAGTTACAACTTGGAGAAGATTATTTGAAATTGTCGGGTCCAAAATTAAATAATAAGAATGACAAAAATAAAAGACAAAATGTTATTTCATGTTGTTATTTTATATACATTACACACGCAACTAAAATAATTGTCATATAGTTTTAGATAACTCATTTGCTTTTTATAAGAAAGATATTCCACCAGCTAACTAAAATGGTTGAGCTTTCCAAGTGCTTGCCCTAACCTTTAAAAATTCTCATATTTTGTTTATAAAACCAAATAAAGATGAATGTTCTTGTTTACTACCATATAAAGTAGGCAGATAATCTAAAATACCATGCATAAAATATTAATCTCTATTACTTTTTTTAAGAGAACATGTAAATATGCAATACAAATTACGAATCATCTATTTTTATGAAAAAGACAAATCTTAAAAGAGAACAGAGAGGAGTATAAATCTGACATATAGATAAGAGAGAAAGAAAAAACAAAAGAGGAAATAAAGGGTTTGAATTTACCATAGTGTGAATACTCTTGGTGAATATTAGGGTAAGTAGTTGACGCGTGTACTTGACGATAAGGTGTAGTCAAGCCGCTCCAATACGCCGTCGTATTAACTAGAGCTTCTTGAGACACAACGGAGACAGCGGGAGAGGAAGAAGCTTCACCGCGTCTCCGCCAGCCAATGAAGAGTCTATGGAGATCAAAACGGTGACGTTGAAAGAAAACAACGTCGCCTGCGTCGAGGTGTTTGTCTTTGACGTACCTGCTCCATCCTTTGGTCAACACGTAGCTTTGGCTACTGTTCCAATAAGAGTATCTGAATTTCCAACACTTGCCTGACTCATCCTCGAAGCTAAGAAGCATCCCTTTCTCCGTCGTCGCCACGTCATCTCCGCTGCCGCCATTATTATTATTATTATTGAGAGGGAAGTATTTCTCGGCGTGTTGTTTTGGTATGACTAAGCGGTTTAGCTTTCCGACGTCGCTTGGTGTGAGTGATTTCTCGAACAAAGACTCTCGTTGTGCTATAGCTACGTCGTTTTGGTGGTGATGATGCAACGAGAGAGTGTTGTGGTAATGGTTGACTGACATCTTTTTTTTTGGTTTCTTGGAGTGAGAGAGAGAGAGAGGATTTGCAGGTGTTGGTTTGGTGGTGAAAGAGAGATGGGTAATGGTACTAATATAGTATTATACAAAGGAGAGAGACAGAGAGTGAAAAAAATTGAAAATGGTTAAATTGATGTGAAAACTGTGGGAACTATTTGATGAGGAGAGGACGACACGATACCGATAGTACTTTTAAGGTTTTGCGTGATGATATTTCCTTTCAATCATTATTTTTATTTTTTTCTCTTCTTTTCTATATTGTTGTTGCAGTCCATAATCCATATATATTTAAAAATGTGGTATTGTTTTTTTTTTTCTCGTCTGATAAAATCTTGTCCTAAACGGCATTGGATCCACGAGTGTTCTATAGTTATAGTGTAAAAAAAGAGTAAGCCACACAAAACGCCGCGACGTAACCCTTTAATTAAAGTTGAAAAGGTTTTGATCATGTAGAAGAAGAATATGTAATTATTTATATATTAGTAAAATTTGATGTCTTGGAATGTTATAAGTTCAACATATGTTATTTCAGCATTGCCGGAACTAAATTCGAAATCCTCCGGAGAAAAGATGATTTGTGTTTTCTTAATTAAAAAAGTTTCAGTATTCACCGGATATGACGTATTGATTAGCAAGATTCTATAGACTGTCAAAGCAGATAAACCTTACATATCAAGCAGCCATAAATATGTGGATTGCGTAAGTCAAACAATCCTTTATCATGGACTCATGTGGTTTGCAATTACTTGATCAGATCCTCATTGGTTTCTGAAGGATTAAATTTCTCTCATAAATGGTTATTTGATCATTTACTCTTGTATGAATTTTCAGCTGAGAATCTTACTAACTGCCATTAATTTATTTGCAAGACAAAGATAGTCGTTTTGTTTTTCTCAACCATTTGGTTCGTGGAATTGATGTGTCAGTATCTTTTGTCTATAAACGTAAAAATAATCTTTTGACAATTAAATTTTGTTAAAGTAGGATAAGAAATTAACTAGAGATAACACCTTCCTATGATATTTAGTTTGTAAATGAATCTATGAGAAATTGAAAACGAAAACAAAAACAAAAAGAGAAGGTAATGAAGAAATAATGAAGGATTAAAGATCAAACGGTTGAGAAGTGAGGTGGTACATATTACGCAAAAGTAAGAAGGTACAGAGGATACTTATCCCTGACGCAAGTGAGAAGCTCAAGTTGTGTAGCATGTGCTTTGCCTTTCCGACACACCATCGCATGCATCTTCACTTCTACTTCATACCATCCCTTATGTTCCTCTCTCTCTTTCTCTTTCTCTTTATCTACATTTTATTCTCTCTTTTTCTTTTCCTAATCATTTTATAATCGAGAGGGATAAAGACTTCAAGATTTATTTGTGAAATCGACTTGACCTTTTGGCACTCTTTCTCTTTTTTTCCTTTACAATATTGAACAACGTAACCATCCTATACTTCGACGCTATTTAATGCTCATCAAGCTGTGATATTTGACCAAACATATAAGTCATGAATCTAGATGAGAAATTGAGAACAGTGTGAAACATTTGATCAATTGTAGAAGAAAAAGTTCTAACTAATATATCTATGGATCGCAAGTCAACAAGTAAACAAACATTTTGGTCTAGCTAGATGCTTGAGTAAATGTTGTTTTCTTGTTTGATGGGTAAATTTCCATCTGTAGTTATTACCGTGCATCTTAAGTCGTGAGTTTCGTATATAATTCTGTGAATATAAGTAATATAACATACCAAGTCTACCACAAAAATCAATGGGACGTGCAAATGGTTACGTGAGTGGTCCTCTTCTATTTTATTTGACGAATTTCTCAAGTATCGTTAATTTTATTTAATATCTTTATCACTTGTTAATTATAGGATCATGAAATATCTGTCACGTGCTTTCAGGAATATCATTGGTGCTTACACGTTTCTATTTTTCCTAATTTTCTCGCAAAACTAAGACTAGTGATACTATTTCATATTTGTTTTCATGAACCATTTCCTCTAAGAAATGGTTCCTCTCACAATTTAACTCACCTAATTGGGAAGCATTAACGATTAAGAGCATATTTTGTAAAAATTTCCAATTCACGTTTTGTAAAAGTTTTCGTTGAGGTCAAGTCTTGTGACTGTTATAACAATAGTATAACAAATAGCCGAAACAACTAGGGTTTCCAAATTCCAAGATAATTGTAAGAATAAAAGAAAAAAAACAAAGATATAAGATTCGTTATATTTGACGTGTTTCACTCCTCTCCTCACACTTAATCGATTCAAAATAAGTGATATAAAATAAAATAAAATTTGTAGTGATCCATGTTAATTATGTCTAAGATATGTCATTGTCAAATATTAGTTTTGCATAATTAAAAGAGGCACTGAAGGACAAACTGACATGATTTTCCAGGTCGATTTAGAGGCACCTTTTTGCATGTACGTCTGCAACTCGACCCCATTAATATCAAATTAAACTAACTCTTCAATTCACTATAAGTTAAAGTATTTTATTTTCGTAAGTATATTTTCGAATAAATATTGAATAAAAGTAAGACTAGTCTAATTGTTAAGTATTAATTCATGAATATAGCACATGTTTGGGGGACATATCCCTTCCCACGAATAATAGAGGTTGTTGGTCGCTTGCTTACTTCGTCTTTTTTTCTACTAAAAAATTATAAGAGAAAACAGGTGTATCAGAATTTTTTGTTTACGCATCGTAATTTTTTAAAAAATAAACTATACTACCGACGTCTCCCATCAAATATTAAGCTTTCTTTTGTAAAATGGCGATTTTTTAGAAGTTACTATATATGAACAGCCTATCTTAAATGAATGTATTACTAGACAATCACTGATCCAGTAACCACTGACTGATTAGATTCCAGGTTTAGAAAAATAAAATTTAACAAGATAAAGAGTTTCTGTTAATTGGGTTTGATTTACTAGCTTCCCGATCCTAGCTAGTCAATAATGCTAAATCATGTATTCAATCACCTAACTAAATTGATTTGCGTCGTATAATTGACCTGTCACACTTAGTGTACCTACATCCTAGAGCAAACCTCATTTCTGATTTCATAATGTATTATGGAAGAAATTACATCTTTTTAATATTAGAACATATATAAGACACAAACACAAAGTTGACTGAAATCTTCTAATTCATGTTATTAGTTTGGTAATATTAACGAATGATACTCCATCCGTTTTCTTTTAAAAGTTTTTATTTGTTCATATTATTTGATTTTTTTCAATTCACTAGACAAAGTTTATGTTTATTTAAATGATCATCCAAAATCTACAGTACTTGCTTTCATTGGTTGAATTATTTTTGGTTATATAATAAATCACATTTTATTAGTTTTTGTGTTTTATCTAAAATATTTTAGAAAAAGTAACGGAAGGAGTACAAATTAGTACTATTAAACAAAATTTCATCGTGATTAACATTCTCATAGTCAAATATTTTTATTACCCTTCACAACATTTCATCGTGATTAAAAAATTGTTTAGTGCAAAAGAAATGTAGATTAATGAACTTGTGATATTAATAAACACATGTTAATTTTAATTAGTTTAGCCTCTTCTGCGAACAAACTTTCCAACAAGACTCTTAATCACATTAATCGCCCTTTTCAACAAACACTACAGCTTGTCTAGATACGTCACCGAACGATGCCACAACTTTCTCACCAAACTCGTCAATTCAACTTTTTTAATATGATGACTTTTTCCTGTTATCAAAATCCATATAAACCCTATAAACTTAGCTACTTTATTGATTAAAATAACACGATTCCCATACTTCTAACGAATGCGACGTTGCCTCTCAAGCACAGATCCAAAAAAAAACGTATTGTATTTTTTCTTTCCATAATTGGTTTTCACCACTACTATTTTTTTTTCCTTTTTTGATAAAAACTACTATTGTTTATTTCAATAATTTGTTAATGAAACCTCTTTAAGTTTGAAATATTTACTCCTTAATAACAGAAGAAATGAAGTGTTCGAAAGTGATTTTTGGTTTAGATCACAAAACGACTGGAGAATTTTGTGACATTTAGAGGTCATAGCTCGAAAAACGGAGATTGTTACTTTATGCGTGTATTCCAGAAATACGACAAAAATAATGTTTATTATATATAGTCATGGCGTTTGGACGAAATAACAAACAAATCACTCAGTTTTCCACGATCACATAATTTACGTGACTGTTGCATTAGTGGAAAATAAATAACAAAGCAAAACAACTTACTACCACAAGTTTTAAAACAAATGTTTTAGAAGATTTCCACTTGGCTGCTTGTACCATCTCTTTTTTTTTTTTTGGATCTAAGGCCGCATGTGCCATCTATATATGTAATATCACAAAACATTTTTGGATTTGAAATTACAGATTAAAGTGTGTTTCATGGGTATATAGACATATTACACGACATAGACACGAATATATAGGATTATAATGATATCTTGAGCACAAAGGAAAGACACGAGAGGAATCTGCCATGTAATTCGTGGAGGGTTCCTAAAATGATAAGTCTGCAAAAAAAATTTTGATAAAAATGTTCAGAAGACGACAAACCTAGTTTGTCATTTATGGAAAGTGAATGGTGCGAGAAGCTTCATGAAACTCAGGGGTAAGTTGCTACTTTTGCTTTTTATTTTTCTATTTCTGACATTTTCACCATTCCCTAGCAAATTAAAGACAGGTTTATGAATTGTCTTTCTATTTTTTTCTCTTTTAGTTCTTGCTATGGCAATATTAATCCATTGGTTATAATATTATGATAATAAATCTACACATTAAACGAGTCATGTTGAAACCAATGGTGTAGATCCTGCATGCTGTTAATTATATACAAATACGTCGGCAACAATGTTCGAGATGATTAAATATTAGCCCTATCTATGGCTATTCAAATATTTTCTTAATGGTTTAAATTGGTCTCCGAATTTATAAGAACTACTACTAGTAGAAAACAAGATAATTCAGTCTCTTGACTACCATATATAGTAAACGTCTTGTTTTTTACAACTGCGACATATTTTCACTTATGATGATGGTAAACGACTAAATGTGTGTTTGACCTCGCGTTATGATTAATGTGTAGCTAAAAAGTTGCTGCAAGCAAGGAAAATTTATATTTATATGGGAGACGTTGTAACATTAACCACGTCATCAGTCTCTGCTTATTTAAAAAAAATTGTAAGAAAAGTGGTTTAACCTTTAAAGTAACTATCCAGATTTTGAACAATCCTAAAGTAAAATAGTAACAATCAGATATTTATATATGTACGTGTGAGATTTAATTAGTTTGCATATAATTTTAAATTTGTTTCTCCTAAGTAGGGGACCAAAGCTATTTGTTGTATATTCTATGAAACCAAAGCTAAATGCTCGGAGGGAGTGGACCACACATATTTCTTTTACATCTTTATCTTTTTTTGTGTTAAGAGGTTTAAAAAATAAAAATATCTGCACTGTTCAGATATAAATTTATGCAGCCGATATCTTAGACTTAGACCGAAAATATTAAATCTCAAAGTATAGAAAGAAAAAAACAAGAGTAATAAGTAACAAACACCAAAATTCCGTAGAAAAAACACACCAATAGAGTAAACTGAAATGGAAAATATCACAACTAGAGTAAACTGAAAGATAAGCAATTATGAAACATTATATACAACCCCTAATATAATAATTCATTAATTTATTCACATTAAGTTATTGGTTTCTATTTGAATATTAGAGTTATTTAATAGCTGTCAAAAAAAAATAGAGTTATTTAATAAACTTAAAAAAGTCAATATTATTTTTGATCGTATATTACAAAAATCATAACGGATGATAAGTTTAACACACTGTTCACTATAGAAGATAAAACATTTAAAACTTTTACTTCTAATAGAAAATTAAAATAAAGAAGGTTATAAAATGGAGAAGACAAAAATAAAAGGTACGGCTAAGTTTGGCGGTTTGGGAGAGTTGAAAAACAAAAGAAGATAGAGATGGTGGGACAATGAGAACAACACACAATTGCACGCCTCTCTCTATCTACTCTCTGAGCTCTCTACATTGCATCAAAATTTCGATTATTTGAGAGTCCCCATTTCAAAGTTAACCACCTTTTGCTTCTTTTATTACAATATAATGTTAAATCAGTAGTTTACGAACGCCTATGAAAATGATCAATTGTAGTCTTCAACATTACCAATCAAGATGACAATATAAATACACGGTGTGAAATACTGTAAATAAAAACATAAGAGAAATCATATACGACTAATTAAAAAAAAAATATATATGATTCGATGCCTTCGCTTATAATTTTTATAGAAAACAAAAAATTATTGTATTTTCTAATTTTTTTTTTTAACTTTATTTTCTTTACGAATGAAAGATGTGTTTTAATAAAGAACTTACATTATGGGGATAAATAATAATAGAAAAATAAAAATAATGAAAGCCTATATATATGTATCCCTCTAATGATGTGTATAATTAGGATTAGACATCTCATAACTCTCAACAAGTTGACTTGTTGACTTAGCTCTTCGTCAATGAGAGCGAACATGTTTGTTGGAACACATCATTAGTGGACAAATGAATGCAGATTAAAAGAAAAATTATAATCAAATTTTCTAGAAAAACATATGACAGATACTTTGAGAGATAATAGAGTTTTTGTTTGATTGAATATAACATATTGTGGTTTGTTTTCACGTGGTTTAGAAAAGAAACAAGAGTGGGCTTTTAAATTGGGCCCACAGAGTGGCAGAAGCAGGGCTGAGAGAGTAATGGGTCCTACAAAACGCCCATGATCCCAAAATTTCCAAAGAAAATGGAGACAATCTTCTGTGTTTATCCGAAAGCTACCCTCACGCTTTGGATTTTCTTCTTCTTTTTTTTTTCTCTCTCTTTTCTTTTTTAATACTACTTATTTTTCTATAAATTTGTATATCTAGCTATAAAGGTAATAGAAAATGGTAAGTTATTTTTTCCTTCCGGTACAAAAGATGAAAACATGCAATAGTCGGCAAAGGTCCACACTCCACACATTTGTCTGCACATCTATCCAATATTCATTCATAGGTTCAACCACAACTTTATCTACTACATATATATTTTTTATTTTATTGAACGAATTTATATTCGTTTTCCATTTCTGTCATATATCATAGTAGATGTTGATAGTTGGGTAATGGAGCAAGTGAAAGATTGATGGTTGGTAGACCATAGATTCATGCATTCATACCATAAGGTATACTGATGGTGATTGGGTAAATTTTTGAGTCAGCTATTACAATTGAAAAGTTCATCAAATGACAAAACTATTACAACTTAGATCTTTGACAGCCAAAAGAAAAAAAAAAAAAAAAGAGAAAAAAAAAACTAAATTGTTGTTAGAAATTAGAAGTCAGAAGTAAGAAGACTCCCATAGGAATACAGTTCTGGCAACCAATTTCTTAGTTCTTTATTGGGCATTCATATCTTAGTTGGGCCTGACTCATATATATTTTGAACTTTTTGTACGCAATTGTATCTAACACTATAGTCTTACATTGTTCATATATTTAATGTTTTATATTGATTGCTACCTATATATTTTGATATGATGTAGATCCAACTATTTCTAGGTTGAATTGTCTTTTCGAACAGATTTTGTTTCCGGATTCACCATAAAAAAAAAAAAAAAC
This sequence comes from Arabidopsis thaliana, assembly GCF_000001735.4. Taxonomy (NCBI): domain Eukaryota; kingdom Viridiplantae; phylum Streptophyta; class Magnoliopsida; order Brassicales; family Brassicaceae; genus Arabidopsis; species Arabidopsis thaliana. The sequence goes on from NC_003074.8 coordinate 3,658,986, forward strand.
TTATGTGACAGAAAGTACTATAGAAAGAATCGTGTTTACAACAATAAAGAGACTTGACCCAAACAAAAAACGTTTACAACAATAAAGAGTTGAACAATAATACGGTACGATTGTGTATGTTGAATCATCTCCTCCACTTGGACGTGTCCATTTGACAACGGAAAAAAGTGTGGCCGTGTTATCTTTCTTTGTAACGTTTACAGTTTCAATTGTTTAGTTTGATCAAATAATTAACTTGTGAATTTTATGGATGCAATATCTTGAAAACTAGGAAATCATATCTGATCATCCTGCTATAAAAAAAATAATACATGCATTTTAATATTCATGGTTTCACATGAATACTTCGGTCATCCATTTTTCAATTACACGAGTGTAAATCTGTAATATCAATATTCATTTATAATTATAACGGGTTGTGATTTGTGAAATTGTGGGTATAGATAAAACTTCAAAACCTATTGAAATGAATATCTATATACTTGGAATAGTAGTAGACACATTTTGTAATGAGTAACTTAAGCACACCGGTTCTCACTCACACTCGTCTAATGGAGAAAAATGGTATATTATATACCTCATATAGGAACATGATCATATGATTTAGGAGTCATAAGCATGAGATTAACAAGATATTTTGGTCCACATTAGGAATCTACTAAAGGAACTATTTTCTTATAACCTAAAAATCTTGGTTTGGTAAAAAGAACAACCTTAGATTATTTGGTCTTTTATCGATTCATGTAATTGTGTATCAAATGATTAAAATCTAATGCATCCTACTCAAACACGTCATTTAAGAAACCCTATATAGTACAAACACGATCCAATCTCCAAATTAACCCATAGTATATCATAGACGAGCATAATATTTTTGGTCAAATATAAAATTAGATGCACTAGTTCCCTTTATTTAGGCAGATGGACTTTCTTCTAATCGAAAATAATTGTTCTCAATGAGCCGTCAAACTTTGTGAAATATGGATATAAATTCATGACATCTACATAATTTTTGGTTTAACATGTGAAATTGAACTTAGGATCTATTTCATTCGAATTCTTACCATATACTAACCAAATATAAATAATGTTTACTGCTAAATACTATTTATATAAGTTTGTTCTTCACTAAAGAAATTTGTTGATTAGTTTGTTTTTCTAATTGAGAATCTCTTATTTCAGGACCGATAAAAAGGAAGTGATTTCCGGTTTTCGATTCAATTATTTCGGTTTAAGTCGGTTTACAAATCATCCACCCTGTAAATCACGGAGCAACATCCATAATCCATACAGATCAAACCACGTGGACATGTTACAGTGTTCCTTATCACAGAAGATGAGTACTCCTGTCATCTTTCCCCTTTTCACTTTAACATAACACTCTGTACACTAGTCTGATCAAAAAACCTCAAAACACAGCAACCGCCATTTCTTTCCAAATTCCCCCAATTCCCATTCCAACTTTATCTTCTGAAGTAGAAGAAGAAGCCATAGAAATGCTTTGAAGTTTCTGTAAGTGTTCTTACTCACTCTAAAAACTTCAATTTTGGTCTTTGTGCTTTTTTCTAACAGATCGGTGAAATTTTCTGAATCTGCTTTTTGTTTTTCCAGGTAAAGAGAAAGATCTACAATTGTTTTGAATATGCCGAGGCAGAATCAAAGCGTAGAGAATCTACTTCTACTTGGCAAAATCAGGAAACGTGGTTGTTCTTCGCCGACATCGTCGACTTCTTCGATTCTCCGTGAAGGTTATAGATTCAAAAGAGCGATAGTTGTTGGTAAAAGAGGAGGATCCACTACTCCTGTACCTACATGGAGACTTATGGGTCGATCTCCTTCTCCACGAGCTTCCGGTGCTTTACACGCTGCTGCTTCTCCGTCGTCTCACTGCGGGAGCAAAACCGGTAAAGTATCAGCTCCTGCTCCTGTTTCAGCTAGGAAGTTAGCTGCGACGCTTTGGGAGATGAACGAGATGCCTTCACCTAGAGTTGTGGAGGAGGCTGCGCCAATGATTAGAAAGAGTAGAAAGGAGAGAATCGCGCCGCTTCCTCCGCCGAGATCATCGGTTCATTCTGGTTCTCTACCGCCTCATCTTTCTGATCCGTCGCATAGTCCAGTCTCTGAGGTAAAATGCTTTGGTTATGATTGGTTGAGAGGAAGAGAATGTGCTGTAATTCCAACTTCTTGCTGGCTGCCATGTGCTTTAATTCTGACCGATCAAAAGAGAGAGAGAAAAACAATAATATATATAGTATAGTATTGATTGATTCGGGGAAGTTATAAAGATCTCATCTTTAACTGATAAAATTGATAATCTTTGTGTGATTCTAAGGTCTGAATTTAGTCAAAGTTGTGATTTTTTTGGCAACCTCTATGAGTATTTTAATCATCAAGGGAGATTATTATTCGTATAAGCTTCTGGTTGATGTTAAGGAGTGGGATTAGAGAAGAATAGAAAACTGTTTTGATCTTAAGAATCTTTTGTCATGTGCTCTATAACGCACATTTATGTTTATATGAAAGGGCGTTTCTTTATAAGTTGGTGCCTATTATTCTTGCATAATTGGGCACTTCTACTAGTTTTTATTCTTTCTCATTCGTTGGTCATATGGAGGTAGCTGGTTGTTTTTTAGAGGTTGATTTATTGTGAATAATGTAGGCCTAGATTCTCTTATAATGGAGACCTAAGAAAAATTATATATAATGCTAAATCTGGCAATGGACAATGCGAAGAATTCTGCTTTCTTTACTTCTGTGTGTTAGGTAATTGGATAGCTGAGAAACTTGTTGATTTTTGTAGAGGATGGAAAGATCAGGGACTGGGAGTCGCCAGAGAAGAGCTTCATCAACTGTGCAAAAGCTTAGGCTTGGAGACTGCAATGTGGGGGCTAGGGATCCTATTAACAGTGGCAGCTTCATGGATGTAAGTTGATTTTTTTATTTTTTTTTCACTCTTGGGGATGTTTCTTTGAGCATTATGAGGAACCCTTTCTTCTAGCAGTTTTCATAATTTTCTCAAACCAAATTTGGTATTTGATTAAGGATGAAAGTAGTATATTATTGAGCATTATTGGCTCCAGAGGCTGTTGGTTTTTTTACTTTGGAAGCATACGTACACATAATCTATGGTTTGTTTTGTTATGCACAGAAACATTGCAAATAACGGTATAAGAAACTAGGAGACACTCAATCCGTTATGATTAGTTAATTTGCCTCCATCATCTATAAATCAATATGTGTGCAAGAGAGTGATGTTCAAAAATATTTGAAATGTGTTTTTCCAATGCAGATTGAGACTCGATCACGGGTGGAGACACCGACTGGGTCAACTGTGGGTGTCAAAACACGGTTGAAGGATTGTAGTAACGCTCTCACAACATCAAAAGAGCTTCTCAAAATCATTAACAGAATGTGGGGTCAAGACGACCGCCCATCTTCTAGCATGTCCCTCGTCTCTGCTTTACATTCTGAGCTCGAAAGAGCTCGCTTACAGGTCAATCAGTTAATCCACGAACATAAACCGGAAAACAACGACATTAGCTACTTGATGAAGCGTTTTGCCGAAGAGAAAGCTGTGTGGAAAAGCAACGAGCAAGAAGTTGTTGAGGCTGCAATCGAATCTGTTGCTGGTGAGCTAGAAGTGGAGAGGAAGCTGAGGAGACGGTTTGAGAGCTTGAACAAGAAATTGGGCAAAGAATTGGCTGAAACAAAATCAGCTCTGATGAAAGCAGTTAAAGAAATCGAGAACGAGAAGCGAGCGAGAGTGATGGTTGAGAAAGTTTGTGATGAACTAGCAAGAGACATAAGCGAAGACAAAGCCGAAGTTGAAGAACTGAAGAGAGAATCTTTTAAAGTCAAAGAAGAAGTCGAAAAGGAAAGAGAGATGTTGCAGTTAGCAGATGCATTGCGGGAAGAGAGAGTACAGATGAAACTATCGGAGGCTAAACACCAGCTCGAGGAGAAAAACGCAGCTGTTGATAAGCTAAGAAACCAGCTTCAAACTTACCTCAAAGCAAAAAGATGTAAAGAGAAGACCCGTGAACCACCTCAAACTCAGCTACATAACGAAGAGGCTGGAGATTATTTAAACCATCACATCAGTTTTGGATCATATAACATCGAAGATGGAGAAGTCGAGAATGGAAATGAAGAAGGTTCAGGCGAAAGCGACCTTCATTCCATAGAACTGAACATAGACAACAAGAGCTATAAATGGCCTTATGGTGAAGAGAACAGAGGAAGAAAATCAACGCCAAGGAAAAGCCTTTCTTTACAAAGAAGCATATCGGATTGTGTTGATTGGGTTGTACAGAGCGAGAAGCTTCAAAAAAGTGGAGATGGAGGGTTGGATTGGGGAAGATCTATTGACGTTGAGCCTAAAGGGTATATAGATGAAACACAAGCTTATAAACCAAACAAGGCTTCTTCAAAAGATCACCATATCCTCTCGGGTTCGAGACTAAGTAACTTCCGCGGTGGATCTGTTTCAAAGTCGCGGTTATCGGATGCTTCGAAAGGCGAGAACCAGAATGCCAGAAAATCAAGATGGTAATATGATCAAGAAATTTTATTCACATTTTCAGCGCAGAGATAACAGAATCTAAAGACTTTACATCTACATTTTTTCTCTGTTCGCTCGTTTTGTCAAGAGTGATTCTCTCATCTGTAAGTGACATAAAACATGAATTTGAACTGGTAATGATCCAAACATGTAAGAGCATGAATTTACACGAAATCGTCTTTTGATTTATATCATTTAAGAGTTAGAACGCCTACAAGATCGAAAAAAAGACACTAATCGTCGAGCCATTTCCTGATTCGATCCTTGACGAAATCATTACGAGCTTTGACGCGAGCTTGTTGCGGTGAGATGTTGGCGAGTGAGAGATACGCTCCGGCGACGAAGAGAGAAACGCCCGCCGCGAAAAAACCCACCGACACTACTAACTGCCGCCGTGTCGGCGGATACGACATAAAAAACACCATCTTATCGTTTACCGCCGTCTGTTGCAAAAGCTGTTTAATACTAACTGTTAATGGGCCGGGGTTTTTTATTTTATTTTGGGCTTTATTTTTAATCTCCAATTTCTCAACAAATTAAAAAAAAAGAGTATTAAAAAAAAGGAATGAAGATTAAACCGAGAAGGCGAGAACTTTTTTTTTTTTTGTTATTGGTTATTTAATATTATAAACAATGGTTTAATGGATTATTTTCGAATTTAGATCCATACAAAATTTGAAAAGAGCCCAATCAACTATACCAAACCGAACCAAGCTCTTAAATCAAAATCGACCCGAGCTAATAAACTGACTAAACCGATCTACTATGAAGCCCTAATCTTCAATCGGAAAATCCAAAAAAGCCGCCGGCCAACAGATCTGCGAATATTCTTCGGAATAGGACTTCCGACGAGTCTGGACAATGCGAGCCGAACGGAGATGGTAACACAGATTTCGTCGCCATCCCACGACTGTAGAGCAATATATGATTGATTGTTGATTTTTATGGTCTGTGTGTGGGTTTGTTGATCTAAATCTTATTGTATTGTAAGATCAAAAGCCAAGAAACGAAAGATCCGGAGTAAGCTCAACATCATAGCAAAAATGTTGCTCGTGAGGAGGACTAAGATTTGGCTTTGAGCTTTGATTCTACGACGTTTTACTCGCTATGAATCTAAACATTTTGTAAGTAAAGCGTGAAGCTTATGTCGAAATCATATTATAGCTACTAAAATAAGTAGAATGTCTAATCTCTTAGATCAACAATATAATATTAATAGGCTACATCTTTATAAAAATTAAGGCTAGTATTTACTTAAAATTAGTGTTTAAGGATATTTTTTTTAAAAAAAAAATCATAACATTAACATTTATGAAAATTATTTTTGATTTTCATGATATTAACTCACAAAATCTCATTTTCAATGAGAATATTTGAAAAATGGTAAAAAAAACTCTTGTCTTTAAAAGAAAAATATGTATTCAAGGCAACAATTTAAATTTTTGCCTTAAACCGCTTTTGACCTTCGCACATTATGTTTCATAGATAAAAAGAGTTATGGAAAAAACTTTAGATCTTAACCTAAAATGCATGAATTATAGTTAAGGTTGGTTCGATATTGATAACATTATGATATTGCACATATATTAATGTGATTCATGTGCCTGAAAGATCTGAAGGTCTTGTCAAACGAAGTAAATTTAATTTTTGTTTTAAGAGATCTGAGATCAAAAAAATTACTGAGTAGCTATATCAATTAAAATCTATTGTTAGTTTTCAGAAATAGAGACCGAAAAAGAACTACTGTTCTAAATTAATAGTGTTAGACATTGGACATAAAATGTACAATCTTGCATAAAACTGGTTTGATTTGATTTTTTAATGTCGTAGTTGTTATAATATTACATTAGTATATGTATAAAGCAAAATCTTCAGTCCTCTAATCTTCCCTCTAGTTTTCATTTTCTGTTCTTAGAAGCATTTTCCTTCACTATAACATTAAAGTTTTTCCTAATCTTGCTTCTCTTAGCATTTGTAATAGTGGTTTTTACAAAACGATAGGATTAACAAAGACAAATTCTTAAAACTAATTCGGTTAATTGCTCTACTCGACTTGAGAATCATTCATATTCTCTGTGACAATAATTACTTTAGCTTTTGTATTGTGAAGTTGAGAATAAGTAAATTAATTAAGCTAAAATGTCTAAATTATCAAATTGTTTGGTTAGTCTGTCCATGTCGTTTACACTTCTAAAGATTTACGTATTTGTAAGGGATTTTAGTCAACTAAACTGAATCATTAGATGATATGCATTTAATTTAATTAGCCGTATTTATTATAATCCACGCGTCTATCATGTTCAGATACGGTCAAATTTAATCTTTAAATGTAAAAGTATAGTTCATGACCACCAATTAAGCAATGTATCAAACTATATAATTGTGTAAATATTTTTTTTACAAAAACAAAAAGACAAGAAATATTAAAGCTAATTTATTTTCTGTTTTGTCGACAAAAATAACTGTAATTTAACTTTGGTTCTCTTTATTTTAACATTTTAATTCCATGTATTTCTACAGGTATTGTTACATAAGATACCAAATCCGAACATTGGTTTTCATTCATACTTATCTCTTAACATTAATTGTAAATCCAGCCAAGCATGGTCATAGTTTCAATTAAATGAAATTAATTGTAAGGTTGTCAGCTTTTATTATACTAGTAGTTCGGAAGATATTACCTCTTCCGTGTTATTATTATCTTTATTATCTATTGTTTTTAATAGGAAAATTTATAAATTTGTGTTTACCAATTTCTTCTTACAAAAAATAAAATAAAAAATCATTAAATAACTTCACATGGGAAATTAACTCACACTGCAATATTAATAGCTTGCTTTTGGTGTGAAGCTACGTGATATTGCAGTCACAACAATTAACTTTGACGTAGCCATTCTTTTAGTATCTTGTAAGTTTCTTTAGAAGATTTTGTAATCCTGTGATTAACATTAATATATATACATTTAATTCTTTTCCTGCTTCGATTAAGACACCTTTTACATATACGTATATCTGTTCTCTTTAATACATTTAAAATACTATTCTGTATTTTTTTCAGAAAACATATTTTACAAACATACACTGATACACATAATCTTTACACTTATACATAAACGTACACAAAGAGGTGTATATATAACCTAGCTACCAAAAAATAACAACAAAATGGAATAACAGTTAAAGCATTTACTAATATAACCAATTGAAGAAAGCTGAGATTACTTGAGACTGTACTAAAAAGTATGATTAGAATGAATGATTTACGTCTACAAATCTAGCACGTATATTGCTCGACTAGTTCCGTGTCAATGAAGATTGTCTAGAACAATTAAAGACGTTTTCTTTTCTTTTCTTCTTTTGTCAACAGACTAACAGAGCAATTAAAGACTTAAAAGTACTGTTACTTTCAGTTAAAATTTGTCGAGGATATTAAAAATAATTTCTCGGACTTGAGATTTTTTTTCTTTTTTACCATATGGTTTGCTTTCATTCGAATTTTATTATTTGAATCTTAGTAGTATTTGCGATGTTCAAAAGTAAAAAGTTACTATAATTGTTCGCAGTTAAAGACTAGCTAGTCTCTCTAGCTATTATCGTTGGAGTATTATTTATATATTTTCACCTATCATAATTAAATTAGGCCTTAATGAATATATCTCTCTCTCTCCCTCTAACCAACTTTATGTTTGTTTTATAAAATGGCATAAGCATAACCAACAAGAAGACGACTTTCTCAATAAAACCAAAACCTCTTTCTCAATCCCACATAGAGAGAAAGAGAGAGAGAGAGATGAGTCGGAGGAACAAGAACGGCCCTAAGCTCGAGCTGAGGCTGAATCTTTCGCCGCCTCCTTCTCAAGCCAGCCAGATGAGTCTTGTTCGATCACCAAACCGATCCAACACGACTTCACCAAGCTCATGCGTTTCATCTGAAACTAACCAGGAGGAGAACGAGACAATAACCTCAATGGTTCTTGTGGGTTGCCCTCGTTGCCTTATGTACGTTATGCTTTCTGATGATGACCCTAAATGTCCTAAATGCAAAAGCACCGTTCTTCTTGATTTCCTCCAAGAAAACGCTTTTGCCGCTACAACCGCTACCGCTGCCAATACCAGACGCAAGAAGAAGACCTGGTGGAACTGAATTTATTAATGATCCAACCGCGTTTTTTTTGTTGTTGTATGTAATCGAGGGATCTCAAAAGTCAAACCGAAATCTAAACTAATCCAACCGTATTTTTCTGGTTTCTCCTTTTATTTATCTCTTTAGTTGTTTTGTCTTTAGAGTAGTGCTAATCACGCTCCACTTTTAGACCAGACTCGAAGTGTAGCGCGACTAGCACTAACTTTGCTTAAAATGGAAGAATGATTATTTTTGTTATAACTGGTGATGCTTAGTATGACGAAACATGTGTTGTTGTTTTTTTTACATATTTACTTTTTGTTTTTACTATGAAGTTATTACAGTTCAGCCTTTCCGGTGAATTTTCCGGTAACCATCTTACCCCAAACAAGTTTCTTTCACTAGAAAATCTTAATCAGTGACTCCTCATGCAAGTGGAGATGTTTCTCATCCTCGGTTTCTCGAACATATCTAAGAGTTTTTCGGATTATGTAAGACTCGTAAGAGAATTGTAGAAGAGTAATAAAAATTGGCACTTTTTTTTTTCTCAACCTTTGTTCCTTGGAGATGTGATAGAGCAACTTCCTCTGTTTCTTGATTACTTTGTTTTCATTTCCTAAGCAATCACAAAGGCTTATAGTGTATTAAAAGTGAAAAAAGTAAACGAAAAGTTAGGTTAAGTTACAAATGGTTAGAGATAAACGCCAAGAGGTGATAATCAAATAATCTTAATATCTAGCAAGAAATGTTGTAAAGTGTTTTGGTTGTCCCAGGAGCAAAGGAATAATTTTGGACTAGGATCCAGATTAAATTTTTAGTCTCTGTGGTCCTACTAAATAGAAGTCTTTGAGTTTGCAGTTGATTACTCAAATGGTTTGGGTACCAATATTTGACTCCCCATCATAACTCAGACCTAAACCCCTGTTTGAATGTTTTTTTTTGGTTATTGTCCTTGGGGAACCAAATTTATAGATTTTTCTATTTTGTTGCGCAATGATGATTTACCCTTCACAAATAATACCAAAAACTAGTTCCTGATCACTAACAATATTTTTGTTTCCTGAAAATTGCATTATTAGTCAATGACAGTAAAAAAATTGGAGTTGTTTGTGTGGCAAAGAAAAAAAGAACACTGAAAAATAT